>NC_045960.1:11321094-11396883 GCF_010909765.2 Amblyraja radiata
GCTAATTAACCTGCAAAATGATCCAGAGGGTGGTGGACTCAGCACGATCCATCACAGGCACAAACCTCCCTTCCATGGAAAGCATCTACATCGAGAAGGTGGCATCTTTCATCACCGTTCCCCACTGTTCAACGTAATCTATGGAAAGACAGGCATAGCTGGGGCCCATGTCAGCATCCTTGCCTACACCTTTGACTAGATGAGATTGAGAGGAGTCAGAGGACAGTTCAATGAGCGTAAGGACAACTTCCAGCAAGTGGAGAGAAGTATTAGTTGTGTCTGACTCGTGCTGTCCCTGAGTTTACTTTAGTTTAGTTTAGAGATACACAGCACAGAGACAGGCCCTTCGGCCTGCCCAGTCCTTGCTGACCAGCGATCTCCAAACAAATCACAAACAATTTAATTGCTTGTGATTTGGGCATCTTTTAATTGTTTGTGATTTGGGGATCTTATGATTCTTCGCAGTTGTGTTTTGTTCCAAGATTCACTGGATTAGTTCCAGTCTCCTCGCACCGACCATTGCACAATTGTTGTGAGGGCTACAGGTTCCTGCGTTGGAATGTGGTGTGAACGCTCTGGCAGTCAGAGTGAGGGAGAAACTTCAGTACCACGTACCAACCTGAAGCCGCTGCTCCAATTCCCGGCAGCACTATCTGTATACAAACACCAAAGGCCAGAATGCCCTGACTGTTTACACAGCATGCAAACAGCCCTTTGTCCGAACTAGTCCATGCTAAGGTACTTTCCTGACTTAGTCCATTTACCCACATTTGGCCCATGTCCCTCTAAAAATTTCCGATCCATGTACATGTCCAAATGTTATGTAAACATTAAGTCTACCAGTTATAGACAGAGAGATTGTAATCAACCACTTCCTCTAGAAGCCGTTTCATATACCTACCACTCTCTGTGTGAAAACATGCCTCTCAGATCCCTGTTCAATTTTCACCCCCTCACCTTAAACTGGCACAGAGTTGCTGCCTTACAGTGCCAGAGACTACAAATAGGCTGCATCCCAGAGTACTTAAGGAAGTAGCTGCAGAAATAGTGGATGCATTCGTGATAATTTTTCAAAACTCTTTAGATTCTGGAGTAGTTCCTGAGGATTGGAGGGTAGCTAATATAACCCCACTTTTTAAAAATGGAGGGAGAGAGAAAACAGGGAATCACAGACCAGTTAGTCTAACATCGGTAGTGGGGAAACTGCAAGAGTCAGTTATTAAAGATGGGATAGCAGCACATTTGGAAAGTGGTGAAACCAGGTGCAGCAGGCAGTGAAGAAAGCGAATGGTATGTTAGCATTCATAGGAAAAGGATTTGAGTATAGGAGCAGGGAGGTTCTATTGCAGTTGTACAGGGTCTTGGTGAGACCACACCTGGAGTATTGCGTACAGTTTTGGCCTCCTAATCTGAGGAAAGACATTCTTGCCATAGAGGGAGTACAGAGAAGGTTCACTAGACTGATTCCTGGGATCTCAGGACTTTCATATGAAGAAAGACTGGATAGACTCGGCTTGTACACGCTAGAATTTAGAAGATTGAGGGGGGATCTTATAGAAACTTACAAGAGTGGTGAATCTCTGGAATTCTCTGCCACAGAAGGTAGTTGAGGCCAGTTCATAGCTATATTTAAGAGGGAGATAGATGTGACCCTTGTGGCTAAAGGGATCAGGGGGTATGGAGAGAAGGCAGGTACAGGATACTGAGTTGGATGATCAGCCATGATCATATTGTAGGGCTGCCAACATTGGGTGAGAGTTGAGAGTGAGAAATTGTGAGGGAGCGTTGCGACGGGGGGGGGGGGGTGGTGGATGGGAGGAGGGTGTTCAGGTTTTTTGGGTTACGGTCCGTGCGCCGTAGGTTGCCGAACCCTGTCCTAGATGTTTGGCCTCATTGTGGTCCTCCCCATGTTTTACAACCGATTCACCTGGTTAGTTTTATCTCCGGCTGCTTCATGTTGTCGGCGGCTGCACATCCAACCAAGAAAGAAGAGAAGAGAAGAGATGCGACGTCACTCACAGCCGCCAACTGACGCGCTTCCCCAGACCGCACAGATCGTTGTGATATGGCGTAAAAACACAAACTGTGCAGGGACTGAAGACAGCGTGAGAATTCTGTCATCAGCGTGAGAATTGGCTGAAATGCGTGACTCTCACGCTCAAAGACACACACACACACACACAGGGAGACAAACACACACACACACACAGGGAGACACACACACACAGGGACACACAAACACCCACAGGGAGACACGGACACACACACACAGGGAGATACACACACACAGGGAGACACACACACAGGGAGACACACACACACAGGGAGACACACACACACACAGGAAGACACACACACACACAGGAAGACACGCACACACACACACACACGGAGACACACACACACACAGACACGCACACAGGGAGACACACACACACACACACACACAAAGGGATACATACACACACACACACACACACAGGGAGACACACACACACACACACACACACACAAAGGGATACACACACACACACCTTTCCTTCCCCCCCTCCATCCACCCCCTCCCTCCTTCTCTTTCCTCCCCTCCCTCTTTCCTCCCCCTCCCTCTTTTTCCTCATGCTTCCTCTTTCTCTCCTTTCTCCTTCCCTTCCTTCATCCCCTTTCTACATTCCCTCCCCCTGTCTCTCTTTGTTTGCCTCCATCCCTCCCTTTTTTTCTCTCTCTCTATCTCTCTCTCTCTTTCTCCCCTCCCTCTCTTTCCCCGGTCTGGCGGGCACGGTGCAGCGTGGATTAGCGGCGCTGGTGCTGCCGTGTGAGTTGAAGGGCAGGAGGGAGGGTGGGAGGGAGGTTGCCGCGGTAGCCGGCAGCGCAGAGCTCGCAGACGGCTCACAAAAGCGCTGGCACCCGCTGCCCGGGACCGACGCGCTTCCCCCAATCCGTGCAGATCGCTGTCATGCGGCACAAACTTGAGACAAACTGTGCAGCAAAGATCCTATAGCTCTGCTGCGTGAGAATTCTGTCTTCAGCGTGAGGGCGTGAGAATGGGCTGAAATGCGTGAGTGTCACGCTCAAAGCGTGAGAGTTGGCAGCCCTGATATTGAATGGCGGTGCAGGCTCGAAAGCCCGAATGGCCTACTCCTGCACCTATTGTCTATGTTTCCATGTTTCTACAGGTGCTTGTTTGTAAGTTCTCCTCATTTTCTCCGGGTGTTCCAGTTTCCTCCCACACTCCAAAGGCGTACAGGTTTTGTATGTTAATTAGCTTAGGTAAAATTGTAACTTGTCCCTAGTTTGCAGTATGGGATAGTGTTAGTGTGCGGGGATCGCTGGTCGGCGCGGACCCGGTGGGCCAAAGGGCCCGTTTCCGTCCTATATCTCTAAACTAAACTAAACTATGCCCTCTAGTTTTAGATTCCTCCTAGCCAAGGAAAAATACTCCCTAGAGGCAATTGCGGTGGCCTCAATAGGCCTGACTTTGGGGTGAACTTGGGTTAGGGACTGGACATTGTGCCTTCCCCCACAGTGGTGTCCATTGTGGGGGGATGATTTTTTGTCTGTAAGGTAATCCTGTCAGTCTGTGTCCAAGATGGCTGCCGTGAAGGGAGAGTGGACGCTGGCGCGCTTTAGCTGCCGCTGCTCTCTCTTCACATTGTCTTTTTGATTTTTGTTTTTGGACTGAATTCTGTTTTTAATTTGTGTTTCTGTGATGTCTTTATTATTTATTTTATTCTGATTATATGTTTATATTCCTGTTAACCTATGTAAGGTGTCCTTGAGATGTCTGAAAGGCGCCCAATAAATAAAATTTATTATTATTATTATCTATGGCCCTCATCAATGTATATACCTCTATAAGGCCACCTCTCAATGTCCTAAACTCCAGGGGGGAAAGTCCCAGCCTACCCACTCCCTTATATCTAAAGTCCTCCCACCAAGGTCACATCCTTGTGAATGTTTTCTGTGCCCTTTATAGTTTTATGAATTCCTTC
The DNA here is from genome assembly GCF_010909765.2 of Amblyraja radiata. Lineage (NCBI taxonomy): Eukaryota > Metazoa > Chordata > Chondrichthyes > Rajiformes > Rajidae > Amblyraja > Amblyraja radiata. The sequence continues at coordinate 11,325,084 of NC_045960.1, forward strand.
CATATTTCTATTTCACCAGAACTTTACGAGGATGTTGCCAGGAGTAGAGGATCTGAGATATAGGCAGAGGTTAAGTAGGCTATTCCTTGGAGCGCAAGAGGATGAGGGGAGACCTTGCAGAGGTGTATATGATCATGAGAGAAATAGATTGGGTAGATGCACAGAAGAATCTCTTACCCAGAGTAGGGGAATCGAGGACTAAAGAAGGGGGAAAGATTTAACAGGAATCTGAGGGGTAACTTTTTCACACAAAGGGTGGCGGGTGTATGGAACAAGCTGCCAGAGGAGGTAGTTGAGGCTGGAACTATCCCAACATTTAAGAAGCAGTTAGACAGATACATGGATAGGCCAGGTTTGGGGGGGTATGGACCAAGTGGGACTAGTGTAGCTGGGACATGTTGGCCGGTGTGGGCATGTTGGGCCGCAAGGCCTGTTTCCACGCTGTATCACTCTATGACTCTGTGACCCTATGACTCCATAACCACGCAGGGAACTAATACAGACCTCCTTGCATGGTCTCACCAACGTCTTGTACAGATGGCATCCCAACATGATGTCTCAACTCTAGCACTCAGTGCCCTGATTAATGAAGGCAAGCATGCCATACACCACCATCTCTAGCTGTGTCGCTACTTTCAGAGAACTACTTCCCTGAAAGTATCCCGAGATCTACTTGTTCTATAACACTTCCCAACGCCCTGCCAATTACTGTGTGTGCCCTGCCCAAGTTTCACTTCCAAAATGGTTCATGTCGCACTGAACCAACGCTCCTTCCCTTACCTCACTGTTTCCTGCACCCCTTTAGTTTAGTTTAATTTATTGTCATTGTACCCACCTTTACTCACCACTGCTGTTTCCTGTGCTCCTTTACACACCAGTACAGTGTTCCCACACTGCTTTACACACCAGCACAGTGTTCCCACACTGCTATACACACCAGCACAGTGTTCCCACACTGTTATACACACCAGCACTGTGTTCCCACACTGCTATACACACCAGCACAGTGTTCCCACACTGCTATACACACCAGCACAGTGTTCCCACACTGCTATACACACCAGCACAGTGTTCCCACACTGCTTTACACACCAGCACAGTGTTCGCACACTGCTATACACAACAGCACTGTGTTCCCACACTGCTTTATACACCAGCACTGTGTTCCCACACTGCTATACACACCAGCACAGTGTTCGCACACTGCTATACACAACAGCACTGTGTTCCCACACTGCTTTATACACCAGCACTGTGTTCCCACACTGCTATACACACCAGCAGTGTTCCCACACTGGTATACACACCAGCACAGTGTTCCCACACTGCTATATACACCAGCACAGTGTTCCCACACTGCTTTACACACCAGCACAGTGTTCCCACACTGCTATACACACCAGCACTGTGTTCCCACACTGCTATACACACCAGCACTGTGTTCCCACACTGCTATACACACCAGCACTGTGTTCCCACACTGCTATACACACCAGCACTGTGTTCCCACACTGCTATACACACCAGCACTGTGTTCCCACACTGCTATACACACCAGCACTGTGTTCCCACACTGCTATACACACACCAGCACTGTGTTCCCACACTGCTATACACACCAGCAGTGTTCCTGTCATTCCAGTTCCTAAACTTACCCCCACTTAAGCCCCTGTCCCACTTTCCTGAGTTACTCACGAATTCTCCCGAGTTTTCCCCTTGATTCAAACTCGGAGATGCCAGCCGTATGTACTCGGGGCTATATTTTTTACTCGTGGACATTTTTCAACATGCTGAACAAACGTCCCGGCTTACCTGATGCCCCGAGTACCGACAGCTGGCATTACGAGAGGCTACGAAATATCCACGGCCTCGTTGCGGAGTTACTCCGAGTTTGAATCAAGGGGAAAACTCGGGAGAATTCGTGAGTAACTCGGGAAAGTGGGACAGGGGCTTAAGTCTGGTTCAGTCAAACACCGAATATGACCACTGGAAATCCAACTCTTTTATTACACAATACCAATACCAACACAATACCGAATCCAATAACGCAGGTCCGATTCCATGTCTCTACTTATTCGAGCCCAACAGCATCGCGCAAATAGAACAAACCCCAGAAGATCGGCACGCCACAGTGTGCTCTCCCCTCTTTTATACCTTTACAGACCCTATGCGCGAAATACATGGGGATCTGGACATCAACCTCTATTCAACCCCTTCCCAGGCCACAGACTCTCTGGAGCCACAATCCTCATAGTCTTTACAGCTTTTGCAAAAGATGACAAGCAGGTTTCACAGAAGCAGAAATCCTCCATTTTGTCAAGCACCCAAAATGCCTGATATTATCATTCCCCTCTTTTATCATATATGATAACAAACAAAGTGAGAAGACTTTGTGAGAAGTTCCTGTTATATACAATTTAACAATGATGGCGATGTAATTCATCTGTAACTTCCCGAGTTTTCATGGGCAGAGTTTCATGATTTCTGACTGATGAGTCGCCATCTCCCGAGTTTGCATGGGAATGAATCCTCTTTGTCCATCACGTCAGCTTAATATATTCGTGACTCTCGATGGGTACGATGTTCCTATACCTAAGAAATTCCTTAACGAAAACAAATTAGTAGCTCAAACTCTTCCACCAATACTCTTGCAATGGTGAAGATGGACCCATGCATTCCTTCCTTCGACCTTAACAGCAGTTGAGGTCTTCAAGAGAACCTGGTAAGGTCCCTCCCATCGAGCCTCCAAACCTTTCCTCACCCAATTCTTCACCATCACAAAATGGCTTGACCTTAATGGAAGAAACCAAAGGAGGTAATTCACTATGTGCTGCTCACACCCTGGGTTGCAAATCCCTTAGTGCCCGAGTCAAGGTCAGAATGTAATTGGTCATCTCCGTAGTCATGTGATGGAAATTGACAACCTTTGTGGCATTTTGGTTCCACGGGGTTCTTAAGGGATGTCCATACACAATTTCAGCTGGCCTTAGCCTCGATTTCCCTGCAGGCGTGACACACATCCGAAACAAAGCTATAGGGAGTAATTTGATCCAACTAATTCCTGTCTCCGCCTTTAATTTAGCTAATTTAGTTTTCAGGGTCTGATTTGCCCTTTCGACAAGTCCAGCAGCCTGTGGTCGATAAGCACAGTGCAGTTGTTGCTGGATGCCCAGCTTCACAGAATTCTTTGTTGATTTGCCCAATGAAATGAGGACCATTGTCGGAGCTAAGCCGAATTGGAATACCGAATCTGGGGATAATCTCTCGCATGGGCACCTTGACAACAGTAGCCGCTTTGTTATCAAGTGTTGGATAGGCCTCGATCCATCTGCTGAATACATCGACAATCACAAGTACATACCTATATCCTTGGCACTTCTCTAGCTCGATGTCATCCATTTGAAGAGTTTCAAAGGGACCCCCTTGAGCAAAGGTGTTCTTTCATTTCACAACCCATTCCCTTCCCAGGATTATATTTCTGACAAATAATACAGCAGCTGCTCACTTTCTGGGCCGAAGTTTGTAATCTTGGATACCACCAAGTAACCGAAAGAGCATCACCAATTGCTCTTGCATACACTCCACAACCCAAACTGCAAGAGGATCTGTCATACAAGTCTGCCCTGCCAGAGTGACCCACAATCCTAACATGCAATCTATTGTACATCCAAGCTGGTTCCATAATCTGATATCCCCTTCAGGAGCTTCTTCCTGCAACTGAACAATTTCCTGGGTGGTTGGCATTGACGTTTCCGAGGGAGACTTGTTACATGAGCTTTTTATCTGCCTCATCATTCTCGGCACCACCACCTCGTGTTCCCGGGATACCTCCTTTGCTGCTTGGTCAGCACAACGATTCCCTATGTCTATCGGAGTCTGGCCCTTCGTGTGAATGCTACACTTCATTACTGAAATTTGCCTAGGTAGCAGCAGAGCCTGTAATAAATCAGTCACCAATGGCTTATGAGATATTTGAGCTCCTGCCGAGGTTAGGAATCCTCTATTCCTCCACAGTTGTCCAAAGTCATGTACTACCTCGAATGCATATCTAGAATCTGTATATATATTTTCCCTCACATCTCTTCCAACAATACATGCTCTGATTAAAGCGAACAGCTCAGCCTCTTGGCCTGAAAAGGGTGACTTAAAGGCAGCTGCCTCTTCACTGTTCCCATCCTGGTCTACAATAGCATACCCAGAAAATCTCTCTCCCTGGGGTCCAATGGATGCACTTCCATCTTCATATAGTGTCATATCAGGGTCTGCTATAGGAGCGTCCTTTCGATCTTCCCTTACAGATGTCTCTTCTTGTATTACAATCAAACAATCATGTCCTGATTCTGACTGTGGTGAAACGAGGAAAGATGCCGGATTAATAGTTGTACAGTGTCTGAATTGGAGTTTTGGATTAATCGATAGATACATTTCATATTTGTTTTGACGAGCCATTGTCAGATGCTGAGTTTGCAGCTGTCCCAACAAGGCTGCCACCAAATGGGAACTGTACACTCATATCTCCTGCTGTAAGGTCAGGTTTGCAGCAGACTGTAGACTATTATAGATTGCTGTTCAGATCTGGATGCATATTGGGTGTCCTCTCGCTACTGGGACAAGCTTTGAAGAATAATAAGCCACTGGTCTGTGCTTATCCCCATGTTTTTGGGTGAGGAACACAGTTGAGCATTCAGAAAGGATAGTACAGTAAAGTTGGAAGGGTCTATCATAGGACATTATTGCCATAGAGGGAGTGCAGAGAAGGTTCACCAGACTGATTCCTGGGATGTCAGGACTGTCTTATGAAGAAAGACTGAATAGACTTGGTTTATACTCTCTAGAATTTAGGAGATTGAGAGGGGGTCTTATAGAAACTTACAAAATTCTTAAGGGGTTGGACAGGCTAGATGCAGGAAGATTGCTCCCGATGTTGGGGAAGTCCAGGACAAGGGGTCACAGCTTAAGGATAAGGGGGAAATCCTTTAAAACCGAGATGAGAAGAACTTTTTTCACACAGAGAGTGGTGAATCTGTGGAACTCCCTGCCACAGAGGGTAGTTGAGGCCAGTTCATTGGCTATATTTAAGAGGGAGTTAGATGTGGCCCTTGTGGCTAAGGGGATCAGAGGGTATGGAGAGAAGGCAGGTACGGGATACTGAGTTGGATGATCAGCCATGATCATATTGAATGGCGGTGCAGGCTCGAAGGGCCGAATGGCCTACTCCTGCACCTAATTTCTATGTTTCTATGTTTCTATAGAGTGGCCTTCCTAGTGCTGGAGCCTGCATTAAAGATCACTTCAATTTCTCGAAAGCTTTCTGAGTTTCTTTGGGCAACTGAAATTCACCCTCTAGGCTAGTATAAGGAGTAAATTCCATGGTGTCTAATGCAATATTAGGGATCCATGGTTGGCAGTAGCTCACCATACCGAGCCACTGTCTCATCTGCTTCACCTCTTTTTGTACAGGAAACTCGCAATTTGGTTCACGTCTACTGCTCTCTAGACTTCGTTCCATGGCCGAAATTATTACTCCCAGAAATGTTACTTTTTGTTGAGCCATTAATACTTTGGACTGAGAGACCACATATCCTAAAGTTGCCAAATGGTTCAATAATTGGGCAGTATCCTCACGATTGCTCTGCTCATCTCTAAACTAGCCACCAACAAGTTGTCCACATATTGAACGAAAGTGGATTTTCTTTTGAAACTTAAGGTGCTTAACTGTCCTTGAAGATATCGAGAAAACAAGGTGGGCAAATGAATAAATCCCGGCGATCGTCTTGTCCACGTGCATTGTATTCCCCTGTCAGTAAAGTAAAATAAATACTGGCTGTTTCAGTGCAGAGGTAATGAGAAGAAGGCATGCTGCAGGTTTACAATTGAAAAATATCTTCGCTTCGGATGGAATCAAAGCTAAAATATGAGCCGGGTTTGGCACCAAGGCATGGAGCAGTTCTACCACTACATTGACAGATTATAAGTCCCGAACCAGTCTATACTGGCCCTCTTTTCCTGCCTTGGGCACTGCAAATAGCTTTGCAAATGCAAATAGTGTGTTGCAAATAGACTGGCATTTTACCAAGATGTCTTCCACCAGCAAGCCCCGAATCAGCTTGTCTATAAGCTGTACTAGGAATTGCCTGTTGTTTCAATTGGTACTGCTGTATCGACGGCAGTGTTACTACCCCTTTCTGGAGAGCTACCTGCATGGGATCAATACGATCTGAGTTGCGTCTTCTGCCCACACTTGCGGGTCCACATACCTCACTCCCCAGAAGCTGGCGTAGCTGGGCAACAACTGTCCTCGGGGTCTGATCAAACTCGACAGTACATTGGTTAGACAAGCTCTGTTCTTCATATATATTCGGATCTGCCAGATCAATTTACCATTGCTCCCAAGTCCTTTGTACTTGCTGGAAAATTCACCTTCCTCGTTATGTGTGGAGCAACCTCTTAAGCTCGTTTCCACAAATTAAGGGGTATTTTAATGTACTTTGCAGTTCCTTCGTATAGACAATAGGCAATAGGTGCAGGAGTAGGCCATTCGGCCCTTCGAGCCAGCACCCCCATTCAATGTGATCACGGCTGATCATTATCCTGTTGCCCAGGCCAAAATATTCACATTCCATTATTTTTCGTTTGTGAGGTCTGAAAAAGGCTTCTAATTCTTTATTTATCATAGGCCAATGTGATATGAAGCGGAGGCTCATGTCCTAAGTCTAAGGACCACCATTACGGTGTCACTGTTGAATAGCACTGCCTTTCAGGAGCCCATGGGGGTCACTATTATTCCACCGTCACCACATTCAATTTTCAATTGAAATGCGCAGAAATCCAATCCAGTTGTTATTACGAATCTATGTTTTATTGCCTTGCTTCGATACATCATTTCAACTGGCTTAGAGATGGGATACTGGCAAACTTGCCCCTGAAATACAGAGAGGCTCTGAACTTCACTAGACTTGGGAAGGTTATAAAGTGATTGAAGAGATGATATGGATGCCCCTGTATCTACCAAAAAGGTGATCTGTCTAATGATAGTACAGGTTCTTCATCAGATTTGCATGCGTTCATCACCAAGTTAGCTCATCAGGAACGTGAGAATGGATTAGCTTGAAAGAAGAGTGTTTGTCTTCTCTGTCCCCGATTTATTTGCCAGTTCCCTTTCTGCTCTCTCTGTTGGCCCCCTCCGTCCCGTCGTTTTCATGTCAGGCACTCCCTACTCCAGTGACCTTGTTCGCCCCAAGTATAACGTTGGTCTGGTTCCAATACTTTATTCCCTCTCCAGTTTCTTGGGTAAATTGGTTCTAAGGGAGGTGGTTCATCAGGGTGACCTAGATCAACTGGTTCTGGCACCCTTGCCCAATCTGGCACATCATGTATTGCTGTTGTCTGAGGAATATTTCATTAATCTAAATTAGATCTTGGTGCCACCTATTTCGCTACATATTCAGTTTTTGCCTTAACGACTGGCTGGTCCTCTTGTTTTCTAATATCTTTCCAGTGATACTAACTGTACGAGCCATTTGACTTGCACTGTTCGCTGACAAATCCATGTTGTTTGTCTTGATTGCTTCTGCTACATTAGTTGGCAGACAGTTTCACAAAATTACGCAGAACTGGAGAGAATTCGCCCCATTCCGAAAATTTAAATCTCCCGACTGATCCATATATAGTTCCGAGAACCTTTCTAAAAACTCGTGTGCTCCCTCTCCTTTCTTTGGTCTAACATCCAGAATCCTAGGGATGTCTATAATATTAATAATAATAATAATAATATATTTTATTGTCATTGCACATAAGTACAACGCGATTTGGGTATGCAGCTTCCATCCGACATCATAACTTAAGTAACTACTAAAATTTAGGTTTAGATACCCCGAGAACAGCCTTATCTGCTTTTGTTTGGATTGAAGTGTTTAAGTGCAGGAGATTTGCTGCTGACCACAAATTTCACTGTACAATGGTATCGGCTTTTGGAGGGTAGTGGCAAGGGCAGTTAAAACTGCATCTTCTCTTGCATTGTGAGTTGGGTGTCCTAAAGTAGCTAGGAACCTGGGATGTTCTGCAGGAGTTATGATCTGTTGTATTACAGCCCACAAATCTCTCGAGTCTGCGTGATACACACGCATAGTGGTCTGGAGATAGTCCACAAAGAAAGCAGGTGATTTATTTCTGTCAGCTATTTTACTCAGTACTGCCATCATTTCATTGGGTTTCCATGGGGAATACACATCAATAGTTCGAGGATTGTTTGCACCAACTGCATTAGCCGGATCAAAGGCTGGGTTAGGCATCTCCCTAAATGGGAACTGGCAGCGAGATAATTGCTCTGCCTTTATGATTTTTCCTTTGCCTGACTCACTCTCATCTCAAGGTGGGAACTAACTTCTCAATGGAACAAACAAAAACATTTCAAGAGACAAGACAAGACAAGATGACAAGGGACATTTATTGTCACATCTATCAAATGGTACAGTGAAATTTGTGGTCAGCAGCAAATCTCCTGCACTTAAACACTTCAATCCAAACAAAAGCAGATAAGGTTGTAACACGCAAGCAAAATCACACTTAAACAAGAAATAATACTGTTAATAATTATCATGCATAAACACACTGCAACACAGTTGTAAAATAATCACATCATTTTAAATGACACTAGATCACGCTATATTAATATAGTCAAACTACGATTACAACAGCAGCATTAATCACACAATCGCTATATTACATTTACGGAGTTATACCGTTATATACAATTACAGCGCTATTTTACAGTTTTACAAGATCAAAACGGATCTCTATGCAATAACCAGTAGCCTTTAATATGAACTGGTAAATTTTAAATCGGAAAATTTAGATCACTGTCCAGATAATAGATGCATCTCCCCCCCTCTCAGTGTTGATTTTAAAGTATTCTCAGCCAATTTTACTCCAACACTGAGTTTGCAGTACTGTTTGGGACTTCAACCACAAACAGGCGTGGCCCCAAACCCCGTAGGCCTCAAACCCGTCAATCCGCTGAATACTGGTCTTCAGCACACACCTGTTTCATGCTGGTAATCAATGCTGATCTTTAAAGTGGCGTCTTTCCAATCACACTCTCAGCACTGATGCAGTACTTTCCCTCTTTGCACTGCCCTTCTCAATCCTGTCTTTGAAGATATCTCAAAATCTATATCCCACGATGAGTGGGGCTTCAAACCCCAGGTTCTATCAACACTCAAACCTCGGGCTAGTTTCAGTGGGATCCCGATTGCAACAGCTGTTAACTGCCAATGGTGTGGGGCCTTCAACCAGCTAGAGAAGAGCCTTGTGAGCCCAACTTCCACCTTCCGTGGCCCTCAAACCCCCTAGGCGGGGACCCAAACCCTCTATGGCATCAAACCCTCCCCCTCAGTGCTGGCCAGACTACTAATCTCTATCGATCTTGTTGGGAATCCAAACACAAGCACGCAAATGACCGATTCGTCATCAGATCAGCAGAGCGGGGAAAACAGATGCGATCCTTGTCTCTACGTATTCGAGCCCAACAGCCTTGCGCCAATACAACAAACCCCAGAAGATCAGCGCACCCTAATGTTCTCTTCCAGAAGTCGGCACAACCCCAATGTGCTCTCCCCTCTTTTATACCTTTACAGACCCTTAGCGCGAAAATACATGGGGGGAGGCATCCCCTACAAGTCAATTATCGATCAGGGTTACAAAATACATTGAATGACAGTTCCCTAACCCAATCATACAATATCACCTAACATAGTTTCAACACAAAGCACTTAGGGGGGAAACATTTCTGTTAGGTAAAGAAACATTCTCCCAGGTAAAGGTAACATCGTGTGTAAGGCTCCTCTCCTGGACCAATCATAATTAGTGGCGGGAAGACTAGGCAACATAGTCTGCAACATTATTGTAACCCATCATTTCCCCAACCAATCCCAAGCGTGCATTTGCAACAGGACCTGGCTCCTGCAAAACCTCGTATATATTAACATTTAAAGGCCATCTGGACATCAACCTCTATTCAACCCCTTCCCGGAGCCTATGGAGCCACGATCCTCATGGTCTTTACAGCTTTTGCAAAAGATGACAAGCAGGTTTCACAGAAGCAGAAATCCTCCATTATGGCATGCACCCAAAATGCCTGAATTTCCACACTGATTTACACACCAGCACTGTGTTCCCACACTGATTTACACACCAGCACTGTGTTCCCACACTGATTTACACACCAGCGCTGTGTTCCCACACTGATTTACACACTAGCACTGTGTTCCCACACTGCTTTACACACCAGCACTGTGTTCCCACACTGCTTTACACACCAGCACTGTGTTCCCACACTGATTTACACACCAGCACACTGTCCTGTGCTCCTTTACACTCCATTACTGTTTCCAGGGCCAGATTTACGTATAAGCTAGGGGGGCCCCGGCCCGCTCCACGAAGGTGTATAAACCTTTTGACATATTTGTATTTTCTGAGCATTGTCTTTTCAACAGTCAGGAGTGTTGGAGTCGGTGCGTGGCTGCAAGTTTAACAATGTCAGAACCAACTCCGACTGTGCCCGACCTGCATGCTTCAGGGGAGAAGAGATAAGGCTCTGGGCGGGGTAAAGGGTGGGTGGGAACGAGCAGCCACCTGCTACGATAGGCAGAATGGTCCTTTCTATAGTTAACCCTGCTCACAGTCTCTGTTGGGGCCGGTTTCCCACCCACCGGAACTTCCCGCTGACCCTCGCCACTCCACCTCCTTCCAGCAGCCCGCAGCCGTCGCCTTACCTGCAGCCTGGACTCAGCACCGGGCCTGAAGCTTCCATGCTGCAGACTCCAACTCCCCTGAGTTTGACTGCGCTGGGTCCTAGTGCTAGTCTTCCAACCCTGGTAACCTCAGTGGCTGTTCCACTGGGTCTTCCCCATTCCCCTCAAACCATGTGACCCCAGCTCTTCCCCACCCACACTACAGTCCTCATATCCCCCTACCCCCTAACCACCCCCCCCCCCCACCAGACATTACCTCGGCCTCAGTCCACTCACCTGCCTTCCTCTGGCACCAACCCCCATCCCTGCCGTGTGTTCACCATCCCCCCTGACCTCCCCCTCTCAGATACCGAACGGTCTGCCCGTTGCAGAGGCCTCACCTTTGTCCCCCTCCGTCCCCACCTCAATGAGTTCTGCGCCCGCCGTGATTTGGAGCTCTTCTTCCAAGGGCAGTCTTATGACAATGTTGCCAACATGGCTGGTAGGTACAAGGGTATGCAGCAAGAAATCCTCGAAAAAATCAAATTTGCAAGATTTATTCCATGCGCTGCTCAGTCATTAAATTTGGTGGGCCGTTCGGCTGGTGATTGCTGCCTTGATGTAGTGAACTGTTTTGGAATTATCAACGTAATATATTTCTTCTTTTCATCCTCCACAATGAGATGGGCAGTTCTAAAATCATTTTTGCAACCTCAGTCAAAAGTGCCTAAATATTTGTCAGACACTAGGTGGGAGGCACATGCAAAAGTCACAGAAGCGATTTTGGAAAGTTACAGCACTATCACTGATGCCCTCAGTCATTTGTACTCTGATGTTAATGTGAAGGGTGATACCAGGCTTCAAGCTCACAATCTTTTGCAGAAAATAGAAGAACTGGAATTTGTGTTTATGCTGCATTTTTGGACTCGTCTGCTAGGTCATTTCCACAGGGTCAACAAAGCCATTCAGAAATCCAAACTGTTATTGAGTACTTGTGCAAGTTTGTACAGTTCACTTCAGGATTTTGTGAGCAAAATTAGAGAAGATGTTGATGAGCTTGAGCAACAAGCAAAGGCCACCTTGCCAGATGTTAACTCCAGAACTATCACAGGGAGACAAAGAGTTAGGAAATGGCAAGGAAATGATGGAGGTGAACCTGGTCCTGATGCTTTAGAAACATAGAAACATAGAAATTAGGTGCAGGAGTAGGCCATTCGGCCCTTCGAGCCTCCACCGCCATTCAATATGATCATGGCTGATCATCCAACTCAGTATCCTGTACCTGCCTTCTCTCCATACCCCCTGATCCCTTTAGCCACAAGGGCCACATCTAACTCCCTCTTAAATATAGCCAATGAACTGGCCTCAACTACCTTCTGTGGCAGAGAATTCCAGAGATTCACCACTCTCTGTGTGAAAAATGTTTTTCTCATCTCGGTCCTAAAAGATTTCCCCCTTATCCTTAAACTGTGACCCCTTGTCCTGGACTTTCCCAACATCGGGAACAATCGGGAACAATCTTCCTGCATCAGATAATCTCTCTTCAAGAGATAAGTTCAGGGTAAAATCCTTTATTCCTACACCCGATGCACCTGAAACCAATTTAAAAAGAAGAGGTACTGTGTACAGTGAAGTTGCACAACAGCTTCCCTTTCTTGCTAATCTGACCGCATCTAAGCAAGGTGTTGAACTGTTGATGGAAGCATACCCAGAAGATGTTGACCTGAAACTTACTGATGAATTTTTGCACTTTCACTCGTACGTGAGACAAAGTCATAGGCATACAGAAGAGCACTCTGTCTCATACAGATCTTTATCAAATAATATACAAGGAAACAATTCAGATGGCCTTCCCTAATGTGGAAGCAATCTTGCCGCTGTTTCTTAGCTTAATGGTCACCAACTGCTCGGGAGAGAGGTCTTTTTCAAGACCCAGAAGAATTAAAAATGAATTAAGGTCTCAAGAGAGGTTGTCTGCGCTGAGCATTCTGTGCATTGAGGGTGACAAACTTAGACAAAAAGATCTTGGTGAACTTCTGGATGATTTTGCTATGAAGAAGGCGAGAAAAAAACATTTTTGCTCTTAGTGCATTTGTAGTTTCTTTATTTCTTAATATTCCACATTCAATTCAAGAGAAACTTATTGTCACATGCACCAATTGGTACACAATGAAATTTGGGAGTCGGAATGGGAAAACATTCTCAGCGGCTTGGACTTCCGAATCGGCCACTTCCTACCGGAGACCGCGGCTCCCGAAGTCCACAGGCTGAGCTGGGTGGAGATTCACGCTGACGGCTCTCGGCAAAGGGATCCCAGGGCTCCGCGATGTGGAAATCAGCGCGGCCATAAGGCTGGGAGCTCCGCAAACCACAGCTCTGATGTTGAAGCAGCAGGCTCAACACTCCGGAGCTTCAGACGGCGATCCAGGTAAGGCATCGCCGGCTCCGCGATGAATCCAATTTGTATTTTAAAACCAACTGTTTAATGACAACATACAGTAGGATCCAAAAGTGCCATGCTGTCACTGTCGGGTAGTCATGGTCCTCTAGTCATGGGGGTGGGGGATTGGGAAGGGGGGGCTCACAAGTGAAATAGCTTAGGGCCTGTCTTCATCTAAATCCGGCCCTGTTTACAATCCATCACTGTTCCCCATGCTCTTTTTCCTCACCAGTCGCTCGCCTTCAAGAAGCAGCAGATAAAATGCTGAGCAGGTTATTAATTGTGCTGAGGATGATTTTACTGGACTGAAAAGCAACAGAGCAGAAGTGTGCGGGAAACAGCTGCTTTGAGCAGTTGCGGTCTGGGGACGGGCAGGAACAGGAGGGTTTCTGTGCAGCTATGACTCAAATCAAGGCCTCTGAGAACTGCAAACACTGAAGCCAGCCCTTGGCCCACGTCAACCCGATACGCAAGGTAAGGAAAGGTACTAAAAGGAATCGGGTGATCAACATAGAGTCTGGAGGAAAGAAACTGAAACCAGTATTGTGAAGTCAGTGTGGGAAGTTGCTTCACATGTGCCTGTTACAAGAGAACCGAGGAAACAGCGGCCAGGCAAGCAAGTGGTGTAAAGAACCAGCTGGGGAATTCGTAGCTTCCTTAACCATATAACCATATAACAATTACAGCACGGAAACAGGCCATCTCGGCCCTTCTAGCCCGTGCCGAACACTTACTCTCACCTAGTCCCATCTACCTGCACTCAGACCATAACCCTCCATTCCTTTGCCGTCTATTTACCTATCCAATTTATTTCTAAATGATAAAAACGAACCTGCTTCCATCACTTCCACTGGAAGCTCATTCCACACAGCCACCACTCTCTGAGTAAAGATGTTTCCCCTCATGTTACCCCTAAACTTTTGTCCCTTAATTCTCAAATCATGTCCTCTTGTTTGTATCTTCCCTACTCTCAGTGGGAAAAGGTGCCTTTCTCCAATCAAAAATCTCACCCCTAGGTCCAGTTCTGACCTTCTCCATAATTATATTGAAACTAATGGTATTGTGATCACTGGACCCGAAGTGTTCCCCAACACATACCTCCGCCACCTGACCTGCCTCATTTCCTAACAGGAGGTCCAGCACTGCCCCTTCTCTAGTAGGTACCTCTATGTATTGCTGCAAAAAAACTATCCTGCACACATTTTACAAACTCCAAACCATCCAGCCCTTTTACAGAATGTGTTTCCCAGTCTATGTGTGGAAAATTGAAATCTCCCACAATCACTACCTTGTGCTTACTACTAATATCTACTATCTCCTTACATATTTGCTCTTACATATCTCCTTACACCAATTCTCCCCTATAAGTGTTGCTACACCTTTCCCATTTCTCAGTTCCACCCAAATAGCCTCCCTAGACGAGCCCTCTAATCTATCCTGCCAAAGCACTGCTGTAATATCTTCCCTGACAATTAATGCAACACCTCCACCTCTTGCCCCTCCAATTCTATCACACTGGAAGCAACGAAATCCTGGAATATTTAGTTTCCAATCACAGCCCTCCTGCAACCATGTTTCACTAATCGCCACAACATCATACTTCCAGGTGGCAATCCAGGCTCTAAGCTCATCCACCTTTCTTACAATGCTCCTAGCATTAAAATATACACGTTTAAGAAACCCACCACCTCTTATTCTCTGTTTATTATCTTTTTCTTCTTTCCCCCCTACATGTTGGGTCTGAGTGCTTCCCTTCTCTGCCTCCTGCCACACACTGTCTACTAGCTTTCTCTATTTGAGTCCCTCCCCCCAACCATTCTAGTTTAAAGTCTCCCTAGTAGCCTTTGCAAATCTCCCCACCAGGATATTGGTCCCCCTCGGGTTCAAGTGCAACCCATCCTTTCCGTACAGGTCACACCTTCCACAAAAGAGGTCCCAATAATCCAGAAACTTGAATCCCTGCCCTCTGCACCAGTCCCTCATCCACGCTTTTATCCTCCACCTCGCTCCATTCCTACTCTCACTGTCGCGTGGCACAGGCAGTAATCCTGAGATTGTTACTTTTGCGGTCCTTCTCCTTAACTCTCTTCCTAACTCCCTAAATTCTCCTTTCAGGACCTATTCTCTTTTTCTACCTATGTCATTGGTACCTATATGTACCACGACCTCGGGCTCCTCTCCCTCCCATTTCAGGATATCTTGGACACATTCGGACACATCCCAGACCCTGGCACCAGGGAGGAAAACTACCATCCGGGTCTCCCGATTGCGTCCACAGAATCGCCTGTCTGACCCCCTAACTATAGAGTCCCCTATTACTAATGCCCTCCTCTTCTTTTCCTTACCCTTCTGAGCAACAGGACCGGTCTCTGTACCGGAGGCCCGGCCGCTGTCGCTACCCCCAGGTAGGCTGTCTCCCCCAACAGTACTCAAACAGGAGTACTTATTGTCAAGGTGTACAGCCACCGGGGTACTCTCTAGTCCCTGACTCTGCCCCTTGCCCCTCCTAACCGTGACCCACTTGCCTGCCTCCTGTGGTCTTGGAGTGACCACCTCTCTGTAACTCCTCTCTATGACTTCCTCGCTCTCCCTGACCAGACGGAGGTCATCGAGCTGCTGCTCCAGGTTCCTAATACGGTCCCTTAGGAGCCCCATCTCGACACACCTGGCGCAGATGTGGACGTCTGGAAGGCTATCAGATTCCTTGACCTCCCACATCTGACATCCAGAACAGTAAACTGCCCTGGCCCTCATTCTCCCCCCTTGCCCTGGATACAATACAAAGTACAATACAATACAATACAAAGTGCTGGAAGAAATCAGCAGGGATTAGACTCCCAATCAGCTGCTTCCTCTAGTCCGCTTCCACCAAACAGCGGCTACCTCAAGCCTCCTTGCATTAGCTTGTCAAGCAAAACCCCACCTCACTGCAGTTCAGGTCACAGAAATTTGTCCTCAAGAAGTTAATTACCGAACAATCAGAGGCACGGATTAAAGAGCTGCTCTTGCCAAATTTGCGTGAAATAAAAGTACGTGAATAAACACGAAATTCAGACTGCAGGTGCTGGAATCCTGAGCATAAAACAAACTGCTGGAGGAACTCAGTGGGTCAGGTAGCATATGTGGAGGGAAATGGGCTGTCGACGTTTCAGGTAGGGACACTTCTTTAGACTGCAAACATAAAATTAAATGTTGTTCAATTTTTGTTCCGTTTAGTTTGGCGTCACGTGCAGCGAGGTACAGTGAAGCTTTTGTTGTGTGCTAACCAAGTCAGCGGAAAGACAATACATGATTACAGTCGAGCCATTTACAGTGTACAGATACATGATAAAGGGAGTAACGTGAATAAAGGGCCTGTCCCACCAGCATGCCACCGCATGCGGCAAGCGCGCCTAACGTGGTCGCTTGAGGCGTACGGCCTCGCGGGGCCGGTCCCACTTCGATAGCCAGAGCCGTATGGAGTTGTGTGGAGCTGGTCCTGACATCGCGCAGAGCTCCGAAAAACTGACCGTGTTCAAAAATTCCATGCGGCAACGGCCTACCGGCCCGCAGCCGCATTGAGGCCGTACGCACCGCCTCGACGGGCATACGCAGCGTCTTGACGCCGTACGTCACGCGCAATCTTCACGCGGACTTCGCTCAAACTTCACGTCACTCACTCGACCTCCGCACGGCCCCCGCTTCCGGTTTGGTCGCGCTCGCCGCATGCAGTCGCATGCTGGTGGGACCAGCCCTGTACGGGGATCACTGGACCTCCGCGCGGCCCCCGCTTCCGGTTTGGTCACGCTTGCCGCATGCAGTCGCATGCTCGTGGGACAGGCCCTTAACGCTTAATGCAAGATAAAGTCCAGTAAAGTCCGATCAAAGATAGTCCAAGGGTCTCCAAATGCGGTAGATAGTAGATCAGGGCTGCTCTCCAGTTGTTGGTGGGATGGTTGAGTTGTCTGATAACAGCTGGGAAGAGCTGTCCCTATATGTGAATACAGATAATTCTGCTTTACATTATTGATGCACCCCCCCCCCAATCGTAACGCCTTGGTGACGGTTTAGTCGCCGACTATCCGACCATGGAGCAGGTAGCGCGGGATTACATGGTACCCGTGGCGGCGGTGAACTCCCCCCGACCTGTTATCTTGCGCCACGTGGGAATCCCAGGACACTGTTGCGTTCCAGGCACCCATGGGTGCAGCAGGCGTTCTCAGCGGGGAGAGTATGAGCTCCTGGCTTTGGCTTTGCACACTGGGAAACAGCTGATGCCACTGCGATCCATCCACAAGGCTGAGAGTTTTGTGAACAATGTTCTCAGTTTAGTTTAGTTTATTGTACCGAGGTACAGTGAAAAGCGTTTTGTTGCATACCATCCAGAGCGGTAGAGTTGCTGCCTTACAGCGCTTGCAGCACCGGAGATCCAGGTTCGATCCCGACTACGGGTGCTGTCCGTACGGAGTTTGTACTTTCTCCCCATGACTACGTGGGTTTTCTCCGAGATCTTTGGTTTCCTCCCACATTCCTAAAGACATGCAGGTTTGTAGGTTAATTGGCTTGGAATAGTGTTAATATGCAGGGATCGCTGGTCAGCACGGAAATGATGGGCCGAAGGGCCTGTTTCCATGCTGTATCTCTAAAAACTAAACTAAAACTATCCGGTCAATGAAAAGACTATACATGATTACAATCACGACGTCCGCAGTGCACAGATACAGGATAAAGGGATTAACGTTTAGTGCAGGATAGAGTCCAATAAAGGCAGATTAAAGATGGTTCGGTCTTCAATGAGGTAGATGGTAGTTCAGGATCATTTTCTAGCTGGTGATAGGATGGTTCGGTTACCTGATAATAGCTGGGAAGAAACTGCCACTGAATCTGGAGGTGTGCGATTTCACACTTCTGTACCTCTTGCCTGATGGGAGAGGGGAGAGGTGGTGGAGGGGTGATGACTGGTCCTTGATGATGCTGCTGGCCTTGCCGAGGCAGCGTGAGGTGTAGATTGAGTTAGTGGCAAGGAGGTTGGCTTTGGGTGATGGCTTGGGCTGCGTCCACAACTCTCCCTGTGAACAAAGCATGTCAAGAGGCGATCGATCGCCCTGCAGACCCAGGGTGCAGGCGGAGAAGCAGTTTGCCAAGCGGACAGCAACAAGAAATATTCAGGGCTCACCAGAGGGCCACTAGTGAGGGGGAGAGATTTCTCCCAGGGAAACGGAAGCACTTTGAGTAAGCCATAGACGATACCCACGTGGACTTCAGCAAGGTGGCAAAGTAGTACAGCTGTAGATGGGTAGCTATCATCCCAGTGACCGGGCTATAGACAGGACACGGCTCTGCAGGCAAACTTGCCCAAGCAGGAGAAGAGATGATGAAGCAGCAGGGAAAGCTATAGAGTCATAGAGTGATACAGAGTGGAAACAGGCCCTTCGGCCCAACTTGCCCACACCGGCCAACAATGTCCCAGCTACACTAGTCCCACCCGCCTGCATTTAGAAACATAGAAAATAGGTACAGGAGTAGGCCATTCGGCCCTTCGAGCCTGCACCGCCATTTAATATGATCATGGCTGATCATCCAACTCAGTATCCTGTACCTGCCTTCTCTCCATACCCCCTGATCCCTTTAGCCACAAGGGCCACATCTAACTCCCTCTTAAATATAGCCAATGAACTGGCCTCAACTACCTTCTGTGGCAGAGAATTCCACAGATTCACCACTCTCTGTGTAAAAAATGATTTTCTCATCTCGGCCCTAAAAGACTTCCCTCTTATCCTTAAACTGTGACCCCTTGTTCTGGACTTCCCCAACATCGGGAACAATCTTCCTGCATCTAGCCTGTCCAACCCCTTAAGAATTTTGTAAGTTTCTATAAGAACCCCCCTCAATCCTCTAAATTCTAGCGAGTACAAGCCGAGTCTATCCAGTCTTTCTTCATATGAAAGTCCTTGGTCCATATCCCTCCAAACCTGTCCTATCCATGTACCCGTCCAACTGTTTCTTAAACGTTGGGATAGTCCCAGCCTCAACTACCTCCTCTAGCAGCTTGTCCCATACACCCACCACCCTTTGCGTGAAAACGTTACCCCTCAGATTCCTATTAAATCGTTTCCACCTTAAACCTCTGGTCCTCGATTGAGCGTATACAGGGAGGTGGATGAGTGTCTGGAGCAGGGCGGTGGGGTTTGGATCCGGATGGCCAGCGCCATTGTTGGGGGGGGGGGGGGGGTGGGACCAATCCTAGGCAGGCCTTACCTCAACAGAGCTGAGAAAATGTCCTCATGGAGTCTCACAGCACGGAAACAGGGTCCTTTGGCCCAACTTGCACATGGCGACCAGCATACCCCATCTAAACTAGTCCCGCCTGCCCACTGTGCCACCTTGCTGTGCATATAGACATCGTCTATGGCTTTGCCCTCTACAACCTTTTTGGTTACTTCTCCAAAAAACTCAATCAGGTTCTTAAGATACAATCTTCCACATACAATAACATGGGCTGACTATCCCGAATCTGTCCTAGCAGAGTGATCTGCTACAGGCACAGCCGGGGTTCAACTAATTTAACAGGCGGTGTGTACAAAGAGAGGGAGCCGAGAAGGAGTTGGCACGGTGGTGCAGCGGTAGAGTTGCTGCCTCACAGCGCCAGACACCCTGACTACGGGTGCTGTCTGTACGGAGTTTGCATGTTCTCCCAGTGACCTGCGTGGGTTTCAACCGGATGCTGCGGCTTCCTCCCACACTCCAAAGAAGTACAGATTTGTAGCTTAATTGGCTTCTGTAACTTGCCTTTAGTGCATGGGGTAAAGCTGGTTGGCACCGTAACCCTATGGGCCGACGGGCCTGTTTCTACGCTGTATCTCTGAACTATACTAAAACGAAACTAAACCAAATCAGATCCTGATCAAGCAAATGAGCATCTGCCAGTGTAAATGTGCTGTATCTCTGAAAGTTTAAAGTCAAACGGAGGAAAAGATGCAGAAGATTTTTGTAAGTTTGGAATGACCCAATTTTAATTCGATTGATCAGGGATAGTCAACACGGGTTTGTTTGTGCGAGGGAAATCCTACCTTGCTAATTAGTTTTTCAAGGGGATCACTAAGAAAATGAATGGGGGCAGGGCAGTAGGCATTGTCGATGAGGGGCTTGCAAGATATTAAACAAGGTCCTACATGGCAGGCTGGTCCACAAGGTGAAGGCACAGTATACAAGGCAAGCTGGCTAATTGGATCTAATGTGTTGGAAGGAACTGCAGATGCTGGTTTACACTGAAGATGCTGGTGTAACTCAGCGGGACAGGCAGCATCTCTGGAGAGAAGGAGTGGGTGATGTTTTGAGTCGAGACCTGAAACGTTACCCGTTCCTTCTCTCCAGAGATGATGCCTGTCCCACGGACTTACAACAGCATTTTGTGTCTATCTTAATTGGATCTAAATTGGTCTGGTGATAGGAGGATAGCATGAAGCATGCTTTACTGATTGGAAGTCTGTGACAGCAGGGATCGGTGCTGGGGCCCGAGCTGTTTGTGATATTGAATAATGCCTTCATTGTAAATGCGGGAGGAAGGATTAGTAAGTTTGCGGATGACAGGAAAATTGTTGGTGTTGTTGATTTTGAAGATGGTTCCCCCAGGCTAGAGCAGGATATGGAAGGTACACAAAATTGCTGGGGAAACTCAGCGGGTGCAGCAGCATCTATGGAGCGAAGGAAATAGGCGACGTTTCGGGCCGAAACCCTTCTGTTATAGAGCAGGATATGGGTTAGATCAGGGGTGGGGAACCTGCAGGCTTATCGGCCATTAAGTGCGGCCTTTTGAATGAATCCAAATTTTGTAGAACAAATCCTTTCATTTTTATTAATATGTTTTTGATCATGTTTTATTATTTTTATTTAAATCTTAAAATGAACGTATTTAAAAAACCCAAGATTAAAAGAAGATTCAACGAAATAATCCTCTCCGACTGACTTAGTAAGTCATGAGGGCTATTTTAACACCTGTTATGCTCATGATTTAGTTCTAATGCGACTCTAGAATGTACGTTCACCTCCCTGCCTGGTGCCACCACCGCCCGAGGCTGGTTGACGAGAGGGAAAATATCGGGGGAGTCCAGTCTTCAGTATTATCAACTTTTGCATGCGGCTTTCAGTTTCAAGTTGAGTTTGAGATTAGTCAAGCAGCATGTTTGTTTGACTGTATTTTTGTTAAATTCTGTCTGATTAACAGCCCATCATGTCACAAAGTTTTACAAAATAATGTACATTTTGAAGTATATCTAATTGAAGTTTCTTGGATGCGGCCTTATTAGATTGCAGCTAACTTAATGAGGCATTCCAACATGAAAAGGTTCCCCAGCCCTGGGTTAGATGGAAAATAGGGAGCCTGCGTTATTCCTGTGACTGAGTGGGTTTTCTCCGGGTGCTCCGGTTTCCTCCCACACTCCAAAGACGTGCAGGTTTGTAGGCTACTTGGTTTCTGAAAATTGCCCCTAGTGTGTAGGATAGAACTAGTGTACGGGGGATCGCTGGTCGGTACGGACCCGGTGGGCCGAATGGCCTGTTTCCGCGCTGTATCTCAAAACTTAATTACAAATTTGGAACATGGCCACTGACCAAGCATTCGTTGGGGCCTGGGCATCGGGATGTTACTTTGCTGATGAGGGGGAACTTCTAGAACCTGCAGTAGGTGAGTACTGGAGGGGAAGTTTGAGTTTGTGTTTGTGTTTGAGTTTAGTTTTTGTCATCTGTACTGAGGTGCAGTGAAAAGCTTTTGTTGCGTGGTATCCAGTCAGCAGAAAGACAATACATGATTACAATCGAGCCATCCACAGCTACATGATAAAGAGACTAACGCAAATAACGTTTAGTGCTAGATAAAGTCCAGTAAAGTCCGATCAAAGATAGTCCAAGGGTCTCCAATGAGGTAGAAGGTAGAGTCATAGTGTGATACAGTGTGGAAACAGGCCCTTTGGCCCAACTTGCCCACACCGGCCTACATGTCCCAGCTACACTTAGTCCCACCTGCCACCGTTTTGTCCATATCCCTCCAGGCCTGTCCTATCCTATAATAGCACAGGACTGCTCTCTAATTGTGGTCGGATGGTTCAGTTGCTTGATAAAGTTGTCTGGGGAAGAGCCGACTCTGGACTTACCTGGACTTGTACCTTGTCCTTTTACCATCTGGACGCCCGCAGCAACGGCTGCGGAGGGTTGAGGTCCCGACCACGGGGGAAAATGGAGGAGGACTGGCCAAATTGTGTGCCTTCCACCACAGTGATGAATGCTGTGGTGGATGTTTATGTTAAATTTTTTATTGTGTTTTTGTGTGTGTTCTTTATCATTGTACCGCTGCTGACAAATTCATTTCACTTGCACTTATGTGCAATGTGACAAATAAACCGTATTGTATTGTATTGTATTGTATTGGGAAGCCCCAGTGCTGGGGTTTGGGGCTGGGGTTGAGGCACCACAGTGTGGGAGAGGAACACTCTCTGAATCACACTCAGCCACTGACAAAGTCATTTCACTCCATGTGACTGTTTTGAGTGTTTCAGACCCAGGGTTTAACCTTGACACCAAGTTTGTTTTCTGACCTCGGTGTAAACAAATCGAAATACGAGCTTTAACCTGAAGGTAACACACAGCTGAGAGGGACGTCAGGGCTGGAGCCAGTGGTTGCGAACGGCCCCAGCCTTCTGCAGCCAGGCCGGCATGTACGCACAAACCCATCCCCGCTGCCTACTCCAGAACTCTGGGAGCACCCATGTCTCTCATCCCTTCCTCCTGCCCCTAGGCCCCTCCGGCAATCAAAATGGGAGGGATGACAGGGTGGTGCGGAATCGGAACGTGGGAGGGGATTAACGACGGAGGAGGGAGAGGTGGGCAATGGACAGAGGAGAGGCTGGGAAGAGAGGAGGGAGTGAGTTGGAGGAGGGAGAGGGAGTGAGGTAGATGGTGAGAGGGAGACGGAGAGGGAAGGGGAGGTGGAGGGCAGGAACTGGAGAGTGGGAGGAAAGTGGGAGGGGAGAGGTAGGGAGGTAGGGGACAGGGAGGGGAGGGAAGCTGGTGAGGTTGGGGAGAGGAACTGGAGAGAGGGAGGAGGGTGGGAGGGGAGAGGTAGGGGAGGGGAGGGCTGGGACTAGGGTGGAGAGGCAGTGGAGGTAGGGGAGCGGGGAGGAGTTGTCCTCTGGAGCGTTGTGACAATCCGCGGTTTTGCCTGGGTGATGATGGAGACAGGTACATCAGGAATGGCGAACCAGGAGGCGAGAGGAGACGGTTTACAGGGCGAAGGGGTGGACCAGGTGACCGTAAAACTGCATTGGTCATTTAAACAATCAATTTCGGGCCTTGATCCATGGACAACCCAGATCAGGAAGCTCGGCTCCTCCTCTATCCCGACCCAAAATGCCACTATCCACACTCTCTCCTGACCCGCTGCCTGATCCGTGAGTTACCCTGTGTCCACACCAGAGGTCAGAGGTCAGAGGAATAACGTGCTCTCACTATTTGGTGAAGGATAACTTCACTTTTGTGTGACGTTGCTGTTTTTTGTTTTGTTTAGTTCAGAGGTACAGCACGCTAGCAGGCCCTTCAGCCCCACCGAGTCTGTGCTGACCAATGTTCACCCCTACACTAGTTCTTTCTGATCCCATTTTCACATCCTACACACTAGGGGTAATTTACAGAAGCCAATGTTAATTATTAATGTTTAATATTTTATGTGTCATTCCTAACTGTCACTGGATGTCACGTTGTCACTTGCGGGCGGAGCACCAAGGTAAATTCCTTGTATGTGAATACTTGGCCAATAAACTTATTCATTCAATTCACCTACAAACCTGCACGTCTTTGGCATGTGGGAGGAAACCAGAGCACCCGGAGAAAACCCACGTGGTCACAGGGAGAAAGTAAAAACTCCGTACAGACAGCACCCGTAGTCAGGATGGTGGCGTCTGTGGCGCTGTGTGGCAGCAACTCTACCGCTGCCTCCCTCTCTCACTCTGCCCTCTCCCACACACTGCCCTGTCTCACAGACACTGCCCTCTCTCTCACTCTGCCCTCTCACATACTCTGTCTTCTCTCAACATACTGTCCTCTCTCACACTGCCATGTGCCTTCAAAAGTCAACATTTCCTCCTCATCCCTAATTACTCCCAGAGAGACGTACTTGCCCCGTTCCTGGAATGGGACATCCGATGCTTGGATCCAAAGTCACACCCAGGCCAGAGTGGGTAACTATGGCATTTTGGTGTAGAGAGCAGGCTCTTAAAACCATCCAGCAGTCCCACTCACCGACAGTACTATTTCATGCTGGACTTCCTTTAGCCTTGATCGCTGAACTGATATTTGAACTTGCGAGTGTCCGTCATCAGTCCAGGATGTTGAAAGCTCCCCCACGCCTCACTTTCATGCCCTGCCTGGGACCGCGCTCCTTCCTAAAGATAATAAACATTTCCTTGATCATCGTCTGCTTTACCCTGTCCTTTTCACACCTTACCCTTCCATTTCTCTAGTCTTCCTCTCCCCTGACTCTCAGCCTGAAGAAGGATCACGACCAGAAACGTCATCCGTTCCTTCTCTCCACAGATGCTGCCTGTCCCGCTGAGTTACTCCAGCATTTTGTGTCCGTCTCCCTCCTAATATCACAATCACAATCAACAAGTATGTTTTGTAGCATACGAGGAATTTCATTTGCCAAGTCATTCATACAAATTAAAAGCAACAGAACACACAAAATACATTTTAGCTTAAACATCCACCACAGTGACTCCTCCAAATTCCTCACTGTGATGGAAGGTGAAAAAAGGTTCAATCTCGTCCCGTCTTTGTTCTCCCGCAGTCGGGGGCCTCGAGCCCTCTGGTGACGGGACGATCTTGACTCCCGTGGCCGGCGGTGTTTGGGCCCTCCGCATCGGGGCGATCAGCTCCTGCATCAGGAGGATGTCAACTCCCTCGCACCGGTGATCGGACCCCGGGTTGGGGCTGGTCGAGCCTCTGCGTCATTGGAGCTCCCGACTCGGCCTCTCCCGAGACTGGGAGCTTGCGATGGTAACGTCCGCAGGCCGCGGTTAGAGCGATCCCAGGCAAGGGATCGACTCCGATGTTAAGTCCACTCCCCGCGGTGGGGCTCAAAGTCAGTCCCGAGCAAGGCCTCCAGATCCATCGATGTTAGGCCGCAGAGCGACCGGAGATACAACCAGGAAAACAATCGCATCTCCGGCAAGGTAAGAGACTGATAAAAAAGTTTCCCCCGATCCCCTCCACCTCCCCTCACATAAAACATTTACACAAACTTTTAAAACACACTAAAAATTAAAAAAAATTTTTAATTGTGATCCCAGCTACAAAGGCAGATGTAAACAGCAATTCGTTCTTCCCCCGCACAATTAAAGCATGGAATAATCTCCACCCAACTATAGTTACCCAACCAGATGCAACTAAATTTAAAGTAGCTCTTTCTTCCCAATAACCCTTTCTGGCTTAAGCCCTCCCTTCACCACCTCCAGTTTAAATTCCATTTGGAATATTTTGGAGGACCAAGAAACCAAGAACCAAGAAAGAAGACGAAAAAACAGACAGACTGTTGGCAGGGCTGCCAATTGAGCGGCGACCCTGGTGGTCTAAATATCGGTGTCATTTTGCCCACTTCTGGAAGAGAGTGCAGCCCATCACTCACATGTGTGGTGGTTCCACGGTTAATGAGGAGAGGGCAGAGAGCGGCCAGCCAGCAGAATCCGCTGGGCTGTCAGACACTGCCGCGCTGATCACCCCTGCAATTCAGCCCATGGAGAGCTGACTCAATGGTGTGAGAGGGCCGAGGAATGTGGTGGCTTGGGCGGCTACTGCTGCTGCTGCTGATTGCAGTATGTCAACAAGATAACTCCGAGAGAACATCTGAGATTGCAGGATCAGAGTGCACGTGTGGACACCCAGGACGGAGATTTCAACACTTTTCACCCAGCCCAGACCTCTGCTCAAGCATCCTCACAGCTCTCCAGCAAGAAAAAGAACCTCCAGGTAGGGTAGTCTTCAGTGGCTCCGACACAGCCCAACTCTGGGAGTGTGCGATGGGACTGTGTGGAGGGAGTGTATAATGGGACAGTGTGGTGCAAGGGTTCCCAACCTGGGGTACATTTACCTCCCAGGGGGTAAATTTCACCTACCCAAGGGGTACATTTGTTGATTCTGAATTTGTACATCTTTTTTCTCATTGACTGACTGCGTTTGGTTCTGGTATACCAGTATCTGTTCATCATTAGTTGTTCATAAATAAGTGAAATAACATTGTTATTAACGTTGCCAGGGGTAAACGGGACGAAAAAGGTTGGGAACCCTGGTGTAGAGGGCGCGTATAATGGGACAGTGTAGAGAGGATGTGTAACGAGACAGTGTACAGAGTGTGTAACGGGACACTGCACACACACACACATCAGTCAATCAGTCATCAGATTACAACATTATTATCCTTATCCACAATGCAGCCTACCCTCCGCGGAGACCAGTTTTCACGGAAGGCATCCAGAGTCCCCGTGATCTCCAGGGACGTGCGGGTTTGTCCCTATGCTGGGTGTATGTGATGGGATAATTCAGAGGGAGCTTTACTCTGCCTGCCTGCCTCTGACCGACCCGAAACGTCGCCCATTCCTTCTCTCCTTGAGATGCTCCCTGTCCCGCAGAGTTACTCCAGCATGTTGTGTCTACCTATCTTTATTTTTTTTAATGTCTGAAAAAATTCTTCTTTGTTGGTGTTATTCCACAATACTCCTTTAAGCAGCAACACTGCTCATGTTGGACCCGTTGGTCACTCGGGGAAGACTAACAAAACTTTAAATTACAAATTTGCAGAGTGCTTGTGTAATACGGTGTAATATTTCGCATTCAGCACAAAACGAGTGTAGACAATGTTTAAACCCTGTCACAATACAGAGGTAACCACATCGTAACCAGCGGAAATTGGAGGAACAGCACCTCATATTCCGTCTGGGGTCCTTACGCCCTTATGGCATCAACATTGAATTCCCCCAATTTGGCTAGCCTGTGCTGTCCCCTCCCCTTCCTTCACCCTCTAGCTGTCTCCTCCCACCCTCCCATCCGCCCGCCCTCGGGCTCCTCCTCCTCCCTTTTTCCTTCTTTCTTTCCCCACCCCCCATCAGTCTGAAGAAGGGTTTCGGCCCGAAACGTCGCCTATTTCCTTCGCTCCATAGATGCTGCTGCACCCGCTGAGTTCCTCCAGCAATTTTGTGTACCTTCGATATTCCAGCATCTGCAGTTCCCTTTTGAACAGCTTTGTGAGTCACCTCTTCTCCGGGCGGGAGCTGGGACTGCACGCACATGGTAATAGTCGGGATGCCCTCACACATTTACATGAAGATAGACACCGAGCTCGTACACCCTGGAGTTTAGAAGGATGAGAGGGCATCTCATTGAAACATATAAGATTATTAAGGGTTTGGACACGCTAGAGGCAGGAAACATGTTCCCGATGTTGGGGGAGCCCAGAACCAGGGGCCACAGTTTAAGAATAAGGGGTAAGCCATTTAGAACGTAGTTGAGGAAAACCTTTTTCACACAGAGAGTTGTTAGTCTGTGGAATTCTCTGCCTCAGAGGGCGGTGGAGGCTGGTTCTCTGGATACTTTCAAGAGAGAGCTAGAGAGGGCTCTTAAAGATAGCGGAGTCAGGGGATATGGGGAGGAGGCAGGAACGGGGTACTGATTGGGGATGATCAGCCATGATCACAGTGAATGGCGGTGCTGGCTCGAAGGGCCGAATGGCCTGCTCCTGCACCTATTGTCTATTGTCTAATACCCAATCAATGACAGAAACACTAGTGGATGTAGTCCGAATACATGTTTTCACCACCAGAACGATTGAATACGATGCCAAAGAACTTTATTTATCATAGGAGAGAAATTGGTCTGCCAACAGGCATAAAACACAACGAGAGACATGAAACATGGAAATAAAGTGACGAGTTCAGGATTTGGGATGTGCAAAGATTGGGGAGGGAAATGGGGAGTCAGTCTACCCCACGACAGAAGGGGGAGGGGTTATACAGTTTGATAGCAGCAGGGAAGAAGGATCTCCTGTGGCGTTCTGTGCTGCATCTTGGTGGAACCAGTCTGTTGATCCATGTCCATATCATCCATTCCTTCTGATGAGGGGAAACTGCTGCCTGAGACCTGGAGCAGGTGACCTGGACCTGATCCTGAGCTCTGGTGCAGTCTGTGTGAAGTTTGCATGTTCCCATGGGTTTTCCCGTTTCCTCCCACATTCCAGAGATATGTGGGTTAGGAAGCTAATTGGCTCCGGTGTACAGAACATGAGTTGATGGGACTGTGGGAAGAGTCAGGTGGGTTTAGCACAGATGAGTGTTTAAAGGCTGGTGTCGACTCTATGGAGAGACTATCAACATGCTTAAGAAACCATGTACTGGGATTAAGCACAGAGGAAAACAGTGTTCTTGTGCAGAAACCACAAGCAGTTAGCAAGAATGTGAGAGGGTAGTAAGCACGTGGGTCTTTATAGCAAACAGCTTGGAATCTGGAAATAGAGAAGTTTTATTACAATTGGCACTGGTTTATTACAGTCATGTGCAGGGAGTTACAATGAAGGGCTACGTTTTGCATGCTATCCAGGCACGTCATTACCACACATGGCTACATTCTACTAGTGGCGGCGCGGCTCTGGCTGCAGCGGCTCTCCGGCAGTCCTGTTTGTTTTGTGTTTTTTGGGTTGTTTATTTTCGTTTTGGTTAGTCTAGTTTTGGTTTTTAGTTTGTGTTTGGGGGGGGGGGGGTTGAAACGGGGCTTGCTGTCTCTCCCTGCGGGGGAATGCGACTTTTATGTCGTATTCCCCTTCGCTGCCTCCGTCTGCGCTGAGGCCTAATGGCGGAGCTGGCGACCTCGAGGCTCAGGAGGCAGAGCCCGCCAGGACTCGCACTGAGCTCGCTCCCGTGAGGACGGCCCGGCTCGGGGCTGGAACGGGGCTTCCGTGAGGGGCTGTGACGCTCCCGTGAGGACGGCCGGCCCGAGGAAGGAGCGGTGCTCCCGTCGGAGTGGCCGAGCTCGGGGAGGTACGGCGTTCCCAGCCTGAGGGAGAAGCGGCGCCCAGTCGGGGTGGCCCAGCCCGAGGTAGGAGCGGCGCCCAGTCGGGGCGGCCCAGCCCGAGGGAGGAGCGGCGCCCATGTCGGGGCGGCCCAGCCCGAGGGAGGAGCGGCGCCCAGTCGGGGCGGCCCAGCCCGAGGCTGGGACGGTAACGGCACTCACGTGAGGGCGATCCGGCTCGGGGCTGGAACGGTGCTCCGGTGGCTTGGACGGTGTTCTGGCGGCGGTGGCCTGAGTCCGGGGTTCGGCCGCGGGCCAGCGGCTGCGTCAGCAGGACTGGTGGGCGGCAGCTTCGACCACCCCGGGACAGTTGTAACATCGCCCGGGGGGTATCGCCTCAGCGCAGAGGGAGAAGAGGAGGGAAGAGACTGGAGACCTAAGACTTTTGCCTCCATCACAGTGAGGAGATGTTGGGTGGACTCACTGTGGTGAATGTTAATATGTGTTTATTGTTGTTTTTTATAGTATTGTATTGTATGTATGACTGCTGCAATTTCGTTCAGACTTCGGTCTGAATGACAATAAAAGGCTATCTAATCTAAATCTAATCTAATCCGGCAGTGCAAATGGGTAAATCAATAGAGTGCTGAATTTTGTGTTATAGTTACAGGGAAAGTGCTGTTAAAAAAGGTTTAAAGGCAGGGACAAGGTAAATTGGAAGATCGTGAAATCATCCTTAGTAGACAAGGAGTTGTTGAATTTGCTGGTGTGTGCTATCGTTTCTGCGCGACGACAGAGAAAATGACTGGGGTATGAGTAGTCCTTGATTATGTTGGCTGCATTCCAACTATCAAACGTTACAACTCCTCCCCATTCTGTCGTGGGGTAGACTGAGACTGACTTTCCCCAATCTTTACACATTTCCCAAGCCCTTCCACTCATCACTTTCATTTCATGTTTCATGTATTTGATGTTTTGTGTGTTTTGTGTTTTTATGACTGTTGGCAGATCAATTTCCCTCCTGGTATAAATCAATTATATCGACAGGTGGATCATCCGTGATCATATTGAATGGTAGGGTGGGCCTGGTTTGGTAAGGACTGCATTCCTTGTGTCCATCATCTATACATAACTAAAACTCTGATCTTGTTATCTCCCGGTTTGGTGGTCATTCTATTTGAAAAAAAGCGGTTCACGATAGCACATTTCGTTCCGATCGGTTGAATGTCATAAAAGTTAGCGAGGTTTAAAAATCTTAAAACTCTTCCCCCGTCACTCCCCGGGACGGTCCGCCCCTTCCTGCGCCATCACGTTTTTACTGGAGCTGAGGATGGCCGGCGGAGGTTTACAACCGGACACAATTTTCGGAGGGACCCGAAGCGAACCGAAGCGGCCCAGCCCCAAGCAGCCCAGCCCCAAGCAGCCCAGCCCCAAGCAGCACCAACCCCAAGCAGCCCAGCCCCAAGCAGCCCAGCCCCAAGCAGCCCAGCCCCAAGCAGCCCAGCCCCAAGCAGTCCAGCCCCAAGCAGCACCAACCCCAAGCAGCCCAGCCCCAAACAGCCCAGCCCCAAGCAGCCCAGCGTCGGAGACCCGACCCAGCCCAGCATCGGAGACCTGACCCAACACAGACCCGACCCAGCCCAGCGTCGGAGACCTGACCCAACACAGCCCAGTGTGGGAGATCCAGCCCAGAGTCAGAGACCCAGCCCAGCCCGGAGTCGGAGATGTCGCCGCTTTCACCAAACGGAAAGCGGAGACTCTGATCCCGGGGGAGGAGAACGACCAGCGCCCGCTGTGAGTCCCCATCACACCGCCAATTACACCTCCCCATCCACGCACACCCTTCCACCCCCCCCCCCCCCCCCCCCCCACACATGAAGGGGGGGGGGGGAGTGCTGGGGGATGAGGGGAAATGAGCCGCGCCTACGCAGCAAGGAGCTATGGGTGAGTGGTGTAATATTGCGTTGGGGAATGGGTTGCGTTGGGGGGCCAGGCCTCCCGTGTGACTGGGACCCAAGGGGTCCCACTTAGTCTAGTAGATCATAATCCTTTTGCAACATCAAATTCAAATTTCACTTTCATATCATCATTTCCATGTTCGGGCTGGTTCACACACAACAAAAGCTTTTCACTGGAGCTCGGCACATTGGACAATAAACTAAAGCGATGTTCCAGTTTCACATCCACTTCTTGGTATTGGTTTATTATTATCTTGTGTGCCGAGATAAAGTAAAAAACACCGTGTACTATCCAGTCAAATTATACTTGAGTACATATTGACATACACAACTGGAGAAAAATACCAAAGTCCAGAATGTGGCGTTACAGTGTCATAGCTTTACAGTTTCGGGTAAAGTGCAGATAAAAGAAGTGCAAGGTCTGAAATGAGGTAGGTTGGAAGATCAGGACCACACCCTAGTTTATGGATGTTCACACTGAGAAACTGCACGTAGACAGTTGACTAACAAGCACCTCCAAACTTCCCACACCCAGTCCACCATCTAAAAGGCTCAAGTTCACACTGTGATTCTCCACTTGAAGATTTTTTTTTAAATTGTGTTTTGCATAGTTTTTCTTTTCACTGTCTTTGTGTAATCTATTTAAAATGTATGTTTTTGTGCATTGTCTAAGTCTTTGAGCCTGTGATGCTGCTGTTAAGCAAGATTTTCATTGTAAAGGGGAAGGGTGTGAGCTTGTGTACCTAACCATTCAGCAGCTGTCAGGTTGAGGCAACAACCCACGTGTGGCACGTGCAGGGTCGATGTCAATAAGCTCCAAGGCATCAAAGATCAAATTGCTGGAGAAACCCAGTGGGCCAGCAGCATCAGTGGACGGAGTGAACAATGGACAAAGACTGTGGACAAAGGCAGTGGATGTTGGGGTAATGGGGAGAAGGCAGGAGAATGGGGTTAAGAGGGAGAGATAG
Source organism: Amblyraja radiata (assembly GCF_010909765.2). Taxonomy (NCBI): domain Eukaryota; kingdom Metazoa; phylum Chordata; class Chondrichthyes; order Rajiformes; family Rajidae; genus Amblyraja; species Amblyraja radiata. Next base: position 11,357,200 of record NC_045960.1, read on the forward strand.
ATCAGCATTGATTGAATGGCAGAGTAGACTCGATGGGCCGAATGGCCTAATTCTGTCCCTAGAACTTCAGAACAAAGGCAGTGGACAATGGGTCTGAAGAAAGGTTCCAACCCGATACCTTGTCTCTGCCTTTCCCTCCACAGTTGCTGCCCAGCCCGCTGGGTTCTTCCAGCAGTTTGATTGCTACTCATGTCCTGTGTGGTGTCGAGTTTCTTCAGTGTTGCGGAATCTGCGCTCATCCAGGCAAGTGGAGAATACTCCATCACGCTCCTGACCTGAGCCTCGCATGCATTGGGTGATGGGGTGGCGCAGCGGTAGAGTTGCTGCCTCACAGCGCCGGAGACCCTGGTTCCATCCTGACTCTGGGTGCTGTCTGTCCGGAGTTTGCACGCTCTCCCCCGTGACCGTGCGGGGTTTTCTCCGGGTGCTCTAGTTCCCTCTCACACTCCAAAGACGTACAGGTTTGTTGGTTAATTGGCTTCGGTAGAAACTGTCAGTGCTCGGCGTGACCGCTGGTCGGCACGGACTCGATGGGCCGAAGGGACTGTTTCCGCGCTCTATCCCATGTATCTGTAAAGTCATTGGTGGTTCTGTGCCTGTTGGCAAACTGTATATGTGCAGTGCCTCAGTCCGAACAAGTGGATTGGTCCCGAGATATATAGTTTGGTGATGGAGTATGGAAAGGAAGATGTGAAAGTGAAACAGGGATTGTGTGTGTGTGGTGGAGAAGAGCGCAACATGAACTGAAAGGCACTCAGCTGTCACGGTCACTCTGCCTCTGGGGGGGAGGGAGCGAGGGCACAGGGAGAGGTCACATAGAGGGTCAACTAGTGGAGGGAGAATGAGTGAATAGAGCAGACGACCAGGAGTAACGAGGAGGGAGAGGTGAGGGTAACGGAGAGACAGAGACAGAGAGACAGAGACAGAGAGACAGAGAGGGAGACAGAGAGAGAGAGAGAGAGACAGAGACACAGAGACACAGAGAGACAGAGACACAGAGAGAGACAGAGACAGAGACAGAGACAGAGAGAGAGACAGAGAGAGACAGAGAGAGAGAGAGAGAGAGAGAGAGAGAGAGGCAGAGACAGAGAGAGACACAGTGACAGAGAGAGACAGAGAGAGACAGACAGACACAGACAGACAGACAGACAGACAGACAGACAGACAGACAGACAGACAGACAGACAGACAGACAGACAGACAGACAGACAGACAGAGACATAGAGAAACAGTGTTGATGGGGAACAGTACCGAGAGCAAGAAGGAAGGACAGAATGGATGGGAGAGGGAAGCAGGTTGGAAACAGAGAGGGGCAGAGGGAGAGGGGCGGGAGGGAGAGGATGACAGGGACGGGAGAGAGCTGCAGGAGAGAGGGTAAAGTGGAATGGAGAGAAAGGGATGAGGGATGGGGAGAGACGCAGGAAAGATGATAAGGGATGGGGATAGGGGAAGAGGGAGTCAGTGGGATGGGCGGAGCAGGTTGTAAGAGGGATGGGGACAGAGGGAGGAAGGGGCCACAGGGCTGGGGAGCGGTGGATGCAGGATGGGGAAAGGGGGAGGAAGAGGTAAGACATGGTGAGAGGGGGAAGGGTAAGAGAGATGCCGAGAGGGGGAGGAAGGGGTAAGAGAGGAGAGCAAGGCTGGGTGGGAGAGAGAGAGAGAGAGGATGGGAGACAGGAAAGTTAGCAAGAAAGACAAGGAGAGAGTAGGGAGGAGGGTGGAAGGTGAAGGTTCTATGGTGCCCGTGGGCTGTGACCATGTTGTTTCATAGGGTTAAATCTGTGGGATCTTGCTGTGCAGTGCATGCCCTTCAGTGGTCCCCTTCCCAGCAGAGTCCTTTGCTGGCCTTGGGGTGGGTGGGGTGGGGTGGGGGTGTGGGTGGAGAGGGGGAAGGGGCGGATTGCTGATTGGGATCAGTGAGATCCCAACCTCCTAACTTCCCCAGCTCCTGCTCAACTCCCCTTCCCCAGTCGCCCGCCCACCCAAGCCTGCTCTCGGAGTCTCTGAGGGGAGGATCTGGATGAGGAACGCCGATCCCAAATGCAACGGGAATGTTGCGGGAGTGAGGCGATCCCAATACCAATGCCGCTGTGGCCCCCAAGCAGGTTCAGGGGGCCAGCTGAGCATCCTCACACCCCTCCGAATCCTAGGCGCGGGCCCCACACTGGAGTTTGTTCTCATCCACTCCGGGAGGGGGTGTCAGCCGGTGATGAATCTGTGAATCTTTGCCACTCAGGGCTGTGGAGGCCAAGTCAATGGATATATTTAAGGCGGAGATTGATAGATCCTAGATTAGTACGGGTGTCAGGGGCTATGGGGAGAAGGCAGGAGAATGGGGTTGAGAGGGAAAATAGATCGGCCACGGTTGAATGGCGGAGTGGACTGGATGGGCCGAATGGCCTGATTATGCCCCTAGAACTTATAAGGAACGTCTGATCCAAAAGTATTCCTCCCAGCCCCTTGGACACTCTTTGGGAATAACAGGAGCAGTGGGTGCAGCTGAGTCACACACCCAAACACAAATATAACCACACAAGGCTGGAAAGCTGAAACAAAAACAGAACATGCTGGAAATAATCACTAGGTCAGGCAGCATATTTAGACGTTAATTTAGACTGGAGACACAGCGCGTAAACAGGCCCTTCGGCCCACCGAGTCCGTGCCGACCTGTGATCCCCGTGCCCTCGCACTACCCTACACAATTCATACCAAGCCAATTAACCTGCAAACCTGTACGTCTTTGGGGTGTGGGAGGAAACCGGAGCACCCGGTGAAAACCCACGCAGGTCAAGGGGAGAACGTACAAACTCCGCACAGGCAGCGCCCGCAGTCAGGATTGAACCTGGTTCTGCGGCGTTGTGAGGCAGCAGCTCTAGCGCGGTGCCGTGGTGCTGCGTCTGTGGAAAGAGGAATAGATACTCAGTTTAATGAATGGTCTTCAACCTGAAATGCTAGCCGTGTTTCCCTCTCCACAGAGGCTGCCCGACTATCCAGTGTTACCAGCATTTAGGTTTTTTTTGGTAACCTTTCTCTGTAACCGGGGGAATATATTACTGGACATTTATCGTTGATGTTCTTAATCCCCCACAACAGTGTGGCAGCACCTTCACCTGGAGTCCAGTGGTTCAGGTGAATCACTGCCACCTCAGGCTAATTCAAGGCAGGTGTTGGCTGTGACCTTAATGTCCTGGCCCTATAAATGAATAAAAGCACAAGAATCCACACCCATCCACAACAATCACTCTTAACTACCTGGACGCACAGAGTCTCTTGCCTGAGTAGGGCAATCAAGAATTAGAGGGCATACAGTAGGTATCGAAACTTACAAAATTCTTAAGGGGTTGGACAGGCTAGATGCAGGAAGATTATTCCCGATGTTGGGGAAGTCCAGAACTAGGGGTCACAGTTTAAGGATAAGAGATAAGTCTTTTAGGACCGAGATGAGAAAATCATTTTTTACACAGAGAGTGGTGAATCTGTGGAATTCTATGCCACAGAAGGTAGTTGAGGCCAGTTCATTGGCTATATTTAAGAGGGAGTTAGACATGGCCCTTGTGGCTAAAGGGATCAGGGGGTATGGAGAGATGGCAGGGATAGGATACTGAGTTGGATGATCAGCCATGATCATATCGAATGGCGTTGCAGGCTCGAAGGGCCGAATGGCCTACTCCTGCACCTATTTTCTATGTTTCTATGTGAGAGGGGGGGGTAAAGATTTAATAGGAACCTGAGGGGTAACTTTTTCACACAAAGGTGTATGGAACGAGCTGCCGGAGGAGGAAGTTGAGGCAGGGACTATTGCAACGTTTAAGAAACATTGAGACAGGTACATGGATAGGACAGGTTTAGAGGGTTATGGGTCAAACGCAGGCAGGTGGGACTAGTGTAGATGGGACATGTTGGCAGGTGTGGCCAAGCTGGTTGTTCAGGCTGTGACCCCCCCCTCACTGGAAAATGGGTGAATGGTCAGAAAGGAAGAGATGCACTGTGGGAGGAGGAGGTGGAAGGAGGGAGTACTGGGAGGGAGGGAGGGGACACAAGAGGCGAGAGAGTGGTCCTGAGTGGACACGTCCTGGTGCTCCCTGCGACCAACCATGAGAACGTGTCTGGTGGGAAGCCAACGCCACCACGAAGATCCCCTTGCATGTTGAATGAGGAAGTGGAAGAGCCAGTGTTGGCACTGTCCACAGTCGGCAATCCCTCAGATAATAATAATACATTTTATTTGTGGGCGCCTTTCAAAAGTCTCAAGGACACCGTACAGAATTTAACAAGAGTAAAAAACATATAATCGGAGTAAAATAAATAATAAAGACATCACCAATACACAAATTAAAGACAGAATTCGATCCAAAGACAAAAAAATCAAAAACACAATGTGAAGAGAGAGCAGCGGCAGCTAAACCGCGCCAGCGTACACTCTCCCTTCCGACAGCCATCTTGGACACAAACTAAAATAATCACTTACACACAAAAATCATCCCCCCACCAACTTCCATCCGGCACTCCAATACACCTGGACCATTTCCGACACTTCCCTACCATTCCTTGACGTCACCATCTCCATCGCAGGGGACAGACTTCTGACCGACATACACTACAAACTCACTGACTCCCATGGCTATCTGGACTACACTTCTTCCCACCCTGCCTCCTGTAAGGACTCCATCCCCCACTCCCAATTCCTCCGCCTACGCCGCATCTGCTCCCAGGATGAGACGTTCCACACCAGGGCATCGGAAATGTCCTCGTTCTTCAGGGAACGGGGATTCCCCTCCGCCACCATAGATGAGGCTCGCACCAGGGTCTCATCCATACCCCGCAACACTGCTCTCTCTCCCCATCCCCGCACTCGCAACAAGGGCAGAGTCCCCCTAGTCCTCACCTTTCACCCCACCAGCCGGCAAATACAAATAATCCTCCGCCATTTCCGCCACCTCCAAAGTGACCCCACCACTCGCCACATCTTCCCATCTCCCCCTATGTCTGCCTTCCGCAAAGACCGCTCCCTCCGCAACTCCCTTGTCAATTCTTCCCTTCCCTCCCGTACCACCCCCTCCCCGGGCACTTTCCGTTGCAACCGCAAGAAATGCAACACCTGTCCCTTCACCTCCCCCCTCGACTCCATTCAAGGACCCAAGCAGTCGTTCCAGGTGCGACAAAGGTTCACCTGTATCTCCTCCAACCTCATCTACTGCATCCGCTGCTCTAGATGCCAGCTGATTTACATCGGGGAGACTAAGCGGAGGTTGGGCGATCGTTTCGCCGAACACCTCCGCTCAGTCCGCAATAACCTACCTGAACTCCCGGTGGCTCAGCACTTCAACTCCCCCTCCCATTCCCAATCCGACCTCTCTGTCCTGGGTCTCCTCCATTGCCAGAGTGAGCAACACCGGAAATTGGAGGAACAGCACCTCATATTCCACCTGGGTTGCTTGCGTCCGGATGGCATAATAATAATAATAATACATTTTATTTATGGGCGCCTTTCAAGAGTCTCAAGGACACCTTACAAAAATTGAGCATGTAGAGGAAAAACATGTAAGGGGAATGAAATAAATAGTAGAGACATGACTAGTACACAAAGTAAAGACAGAATTCAATACAAAATACAGTATGAGGCAATTAATGCACAGATGAAAAGGGACGGGGACGTGGGGCTAAGGATAGGCAGAGGTGAAGAGATGGGTCTTGAGGCGGGACTGGAAGATGGTGAGGGACACGGAATTGCGGATCAGTTGGGGGAGGGAGTTCCAGAGCCTGGGAGCTGCCCTGGAGAAGGCTCTGTCCCCAAAACTGCGGAGGTTGGACTTGTGGATGGAGAGGAGACCGGCTGATGTGGATCTGAGGGACCGTGAGGGTTGGTAGGGGGAGAGGAGGTCAATGAGATATGGGGGGGCAAGATGGTGGAGGGCTTTGTAGGTGAGGATCAGGATTTTGTAGGTGATCCGGTGGGAGATGGGAAGCCAGTGAAGTTGTTTGAGGACTGGAGTGATGTGATGACAGGATTTGGTGTGGGTGATGAGTCGGGCGGCTGCGTTCTGGACCAGTTGGAGTCGGTTGATGTAGGTGGAGCTGATGCCAAGGAGAAGTGAGTTGCAGTACGTGCGCCTACAGAACAGTGTCTCGGGCACCATCTTGAGCAGCACAGGGGCTCCACAAGGAACTGTGCTGGCTCCGTTCCTGTTTACCATCTACACAGCGGATCTCCAATATAACACCAACAGCTGCTTTTTGCAGAAGTTTTCGGATGACACAGCTGTTGTCGGCCTCATTAAAGGGGGCAATGAGGAGGAGTATAGAGACATAATAAGTAACTTTGTGGAGTGGAGTGCACACAATAACCTCCATCTTAACACCAAAAAAACCAAGGAGATAGTTGTGGACTTCAGGAGGGGGAGGAGGAGGACTCAAGCAACACCAATCACCATTAAGGGCACTGAGGTGGAGGTGGTCGCTAACCACAGGTACCTTGGGGTGCAGCTTGACAGTGAGCTGGAACTGGAAGTGTCATATGGAGGCGGTGTACAGGAAGGGACAAAGCCGACTGTATTTTTTAAGGAGGCTGAGGTCATTTAACATCTGCCAACCCCTACTGTGCAGTGTCTACCATTCAGTGGTGGCCAGTGCTCTGTTTTTTGCTGTGGCCTGTTGGGGAGATGGCGCCCGCATAGCGGACAAAAACAGACTGGACAAGCTGATCAGGAAGGCCGGCTCAGTGGTCGGGGCTGAGCAACGAACAGTCCAGCAGGTGGCAGAGGCCAGAACTCTGAACAAACTGGGTTCAATAATGACCAACCCCACTCACCCACTCCATGCCCTGAAGGTGATCAAGAGCAGCATCTTCAGTCAGAGACTGATTGCACCAATGTGCAAAACTGAGAGACATAGGAAGTCCTGTTTACCAGCTGCTATAAGGTTATATAATGCGCATAAATAACTGCACTTTTTTTAAATTAATTGTATTTTAACTTGTATTTTAACTTGTATTTTAACTTGTTAAGTATGGAAGCCATTTGAGGAAATGTGTGGTGTTATGTCTGTCTTGAAGCTGTCGTGGCACTGTAATTTCCTGTAAAGGATTATTAAAGGTATAATCAATCAATCAATCAATCAATAGTCCAGTCGGGAGGAGATGAAGGCATGGATGAGTCTTTCAACAGCGGGCGGTGTGAGAGAGGGTCTGAGTTTGGCGATGTTGCGGAGATGAAAGAAGGAGGTTTTAATGACATGGCGGATGTGAGGCTCAAGGGAGAGGGTGGAATCAAAGATCACGCCAAGGTTGCGGGCCTGGGGAGATGGGGAGACAGTGGTGCCGTCGATGGTGAGAGTGGGGTTATTGATTTTGCTGAGTGTGGCTTTGGAGCCTATGAGGAGGAATTCTCTTATCGCTGTTGAGTTTGAGGAGATTATGTTGCATCCAGGCATGAACGTTGAATTCTCCCAATTTGGCTAGCCCTTGCTGTCTCCTCCCCTTCCTTAACCCTCGAGCTGTCTCCTCCCATCCCCCCGCCCTCGGGCTCCTCCTCCCTTTTTCCTTCCTTCTCCCCCCCACCCCCCATCAGTCTGAAGAAGGGTTTCGGCCCGAAACGTCGCCTATTTCCTTCGCTCCATAGATGCTGCTGCACCCGCTTAGTTTCTCCAGCATTTTTGTGTACCCCCACAATGGTACATGTGGTACAGATAGGTACATGTACAGACACAAGCACACTCACACGTGCATACACACTTACACATGCACACACGCATGCACACTCACACACGTGCACATTCTCACACGTGCATTCTCACACGTGTGCACTCAGTCTTACACACTCACGCCCTCTCGCACACTCACAAACACGCGCGCACTCACATACACTCACAAACATACATGCATGCTGTGACGCTCCCGTGAGGACGGCCGGCCCGAGGAAGGAACGGTGCTCCCGTCGGAGTGGCCGAGCTCGGGGAGGTACGGCGTTCCCAGCCCGAGGGAGGAGCGGCGCCCGGTCGGGGAGGCCCAGCCCGAGGGAGGAGCGGCGCCCAGTCGGGGCGGCCTGGCGCGAGGCTGAGACGGTAACAGCACTCACGTGAGGGCGATCCGGCTCGGGGCTGGAACGGTGCTCCGGTGGCTTGGACGGTGTTCTGGCGGCGGTGACCTGAGTCCGGGGTTCGGCCGCGGGCTAGCGGCTGCGTCAGCAGGACTGGTGGGCGGCAGCTTCGACCACCCCGGGCCGCGGTGTTTGAGCCGCGGGACAGTTGTAACATCGCCCCCCCCAGCGCAGAGGGAGAAGAGGAGGGAAGAGACTGGAGACCTAAGACTTTTGCCTCCATCACAGTGAGGAGATGTTGGGTGGACTCACTGTGGTGGATGTTAATATGTGTTTATTGTTGTTTTTTATTGTATTGTATTGTATGTATGACTGCTTCAATTTCGTTCAGACTTCGGTCTGAATGACAATAAAGGCTATCTAATCTAATCTAATCTAATGCGCACTCACACACATGCATACTTACTCATACACTCACATTGTGCACATACACACATGCACAAGCATGGTCACTCACATTCACACTCACTTAAGCATGCACTCACACACTCATGCATGGTCACATGCTCGATCGCATGCGCACACACACATCCACTCACACGCATGCACACTCACACACACGAATGCACTCACACACACGCACTCACACGCATGCACACTCACACACACGCACTCACAAGCATGAACACTCACACACACGCTTGGCCACTCACCGCGTGCACGCTCACTTACACACACTCTCTCACACACAAGCACGCACTCACACATACTCGTGCATGTCCACAAGTATAACTGCAGGCACGCTCACACATGCACTCGCACACTACCACACTCAATTTTATCCCACCTGGCTCCCTCAGCAGCATCCTCCCACTGGGCAGCGGCCCCATAGGGCCCAGCTTTCTGTGTGCTGAGTTGTTGATGGTGCTTCAATCTTTCTTTGTGGTCAAACCATTCTCTCCCCACGCCTCCTCCTCATCCCCCTCATCATCCCCCTCCTCTCTCCCTCCTCCTCACCCCCCTCCCCTCTCCCTCCCACTAACCTTTCCTTTCTTCTGCGTTTCCCCCCTACCATCTTCCCGCCCTAAATCCTTCTCTCCCTTCCATGATCTCCCCTATCCACAACCCCTCTCCCCTCACCTGTCCCCTTCCCTCCACTCTCTCTCACCAACAACGCCTCCGTCCCCGCCTCCACTCCCAACGCTGCCCCTCCCTTCCCGCCAAACAACCCACCCCTCCCATAACTGCCCCATCTCCCTTGCTCGTCACTTCCTCCCACCGCTCCCCTCCTTCCACTAATGACCCCCTCCAACCCGTCTTCAAGCCAATTATGGAGCCAACTAGTGCAGGGAAGATTTACGAGGATGTTGCCACAACTCAAGGGCCTGAGCTGTGGAGAGAGGTTGAGCAGGCTAGGGCGTCATTCCTTGGCGCACAGGAGGAGGATGAGAGGTGATCTTTTATAAGACCATTAGATGGGGTAAATGCACAGAATCAGGATGGGGGGAGTCAAGGACCAAGAGGACACAGGTTTAATGAGACAGGGGAAAAATTGAATAGGAACCTGAGGGGCAACATTTTCATACAGAGGGTAATGGCTGTACGGAATGAGTGGCCGGAGAAGGTGTTGAGGCAGGTATTATCACGCCATTTAAAAAACAATTGGACCGGTACATGGATAGGACAGGTTTGGAGGGATATGGGCCAAATGCAATCACATGGGACTAGTGTAGATGGGACATGTTGGTCGGTCTGAGCAAGTTTTTCCTCACTGTGGGACACCATGACTCCAGGACACACTTCCTGGATACCATGAGATCTAACCTTCCCGACCAGCCTACTATATGGGATGTTGTCAATGGCCCATTAGAGTCCATCACCGTCTTGTCCACATCAACCCAAACTCTGTCTCCTTCAGCCCTCCTCCTCACCCTCTGTTCATCCCATCCTCTCCCTCTCTTCTCTTGTGCCTCTCTCCCTCCATCTCTCCCCCTCCATCTCCCCCCTACTCACACCTCAACCTCTCACCTGCCCCATCTCCATCTACCACACCCTCTGCTCTCCCTCTCCCTCTCCCTCTTGACCCTATCCCCCCAAACCCCTCTCTTCCCACATACTGCCACCACACTACCCTTCATTCCTCCCTTCCCTCCTCCTTACCCTCCCAACCTTCTTCCCCGCTCCCTCCATTCTTTCCCTCTCTCCCCCCTTCCTCTTCGCTTTCCCTCCCCCCTCTCTTCACCCCCTTTCCCTTCCTCCCATCCACCCATCTCTCCCTCACTTTCACCACTCTCTCCCCCTTCACTACCCCCTCAGCTCACCTTTGCCTCCTACCCACCCATTCCCCTCCCTCCTCCCCCTCTTCATCTCTCCTCCTCTCCCCTCCTCCCTCCCCTCCTCTCTTCCCTTCCCCTCTCTTCCCTCCACTCCTCTCTCTCTCCTCTTCCCTTCCCCCCTCTGTCCCGTCCTCTTCCCTTCCCTCTCTTCCCTCCTCTATTCCCTCTCTCTTCCCCTCCTCTCTTCTCTTCCTTCCCCTCTTCCCTTCCCCTCTCTTCCCTCCTCTATTCTCTTCTCTCTTCCCTCTCTCTCCCCTCTCTCTCTCCCCTCCTCCTTCCCCTCTCTTCCCTCCTCTATTCCCCCTCTCTTCCCCTCTCCTCTCCTCTCCTCTCCTCCTCCTCTCTTCTCCTCTCCTCTCCTCTCCTCTCCTCTCCTCTTCCCTCTCTCCCCCTCTCTCTCTCTCTCTCTCTCTCTCTCTCCCTCTCTCCTCTCCCCTCCTCTCCTCTCCTCTCCTCTCCTCTCCTCTCCTCTCCTATCTCTCTCTCTTCCTCTCTCCTCTCCTCTTCCCTCCTCTCCTCTCCTCTCCCTCTCTTCCATTCCCCTCTCCTCTCACCCCTTCCTCTCCCTCCCCCCCGGTCTGGGGTGGGTTTCACGGCCGCCCCGCTGCAGCCAATGCCGGTGTGTGGGTGTGAGTGCCAACGCCAATGCCGGCCCCGTCCTCGCTTCTTCTCCTCCCCTCCCCGTCCCCCTGAGCCACGGGGCCTTCATTCAATCCGCAAGCATGTGAAGGTTATTAATTCACCCTTCTCCTCACCACCAATTAGGGCAACAGAGTGTCGGGAGCGGCGTGTGGAGCGGATCCTGTGTTGCTGGTGGTGCCGGCGGTGGTGCCGGCGGGCGGGCGGGCAGCAGGTAGCGGATCCTGTCTTGGTGCCGGCGGCGGGCAGCAGATAGCGGCAGAGAGCGGATCACCGCACAGGTTAGAAACATAGGCAATAACTGCGGGAGGAGGCCACTCGGCCCTTCGAGCCTCCATTCTTTCCCTCTCTCCCCCACCCTCCTACATAGATACATAGACAATAGGTGCAGGAGTAGGCCATTCGGCCCTTCGAGCCTGCACCGCCATTCAATATGATCATGGCTGATCATCCAACTCAGTATCCCATCCCTGCCTTCTCTCCATACCCCCTCATCCCTTTAGCCACAAGGGCCACATCTAACTCCCTCTTAAATATAGCCAATGAACTGGCCTCGACTACCCTCTGTGGCAGAGAGTTCCAGAGATTCACCACTCTCTGTGTGAAAAAGTTTCTTCTCATCTCGGTCCTAAAGGATTTCCCCCTTATCCTTAAGCTGTGACCCCTTGACCTGGACTTCCCCAACATCGGGAACAATCTTCCTGCATCTAGCCTGTCCAACCCCATAAGAATTTTGTACGTTTCTATAAGATCCCCTCTCAATCTCCTAAATTCTAGCGAGTATAAGCCAAGTCTATCCAGTCTTTCTTCATATGAAAGTCCTGACATCCCAGGAATCAGTCTGGTGAACCTTCTCTGCACTCCCTCTATGGCTATAATGTCCTTCCTCAGATTTGGAGACCAAAACTGTACGCAATACTCCAGGTGTGGTCTCACCAAGACCCTGTACAACTGCAGTAGAACCTCCCTGCTCCTATACTCAAATCCTTTTGCTATGAAAGCTAACATACCATTTGCTTTCTTCACTGCCTGCTGCACCTGCATGCCTACTTTCAATGACTGGTGTACCATGACACCCAGGTCTCGCTGCATCTCCCCTTTTCCTAATCGGCCACCATTTAGATAATAGTCTGCTTTCCTGTTTTTGCCTCCTCTTCTCTTTCTCTCCCAATCTCTTCACCCCACTTTTCCTTCCTCCCATCCAAGTCTCTCCTCCCTTTCACCCATCTCTCACTCACTTTCACCACTCTCACCCTTCACTATCCCCTCACCTCTCCCTCCCTCCCACCCATCCCCCTCCTTCCTCCCCTCTCTTTTCCCCTCCCCTCCCCTCTCCACCCCTCCTCCCCTCCCCTCTCCACCCCTCCTCCCCCCCCATCTTCTCCCTGCCTCCCCTGCTCCCTTCCGCCTCCCTCTTCACCCCTCTTCTTGTTTCACCTCCTCCCCTCCCCTCTTCTCACCTTCTCCTCCTTCCCCCCCCCCCTCTTCTCCCCTCCCCCTCTTTACTCCTCCCCTCTCTCTTCTCCCCTTCCCTCTTCTCCCTTCCACTCCACTCTTCTTATCTTCTCCCCTCCTCCTTCCCTCTTCTCCCCTCCTCCCCCTCTTCTCCCCTCCTTCCCATTCATTGTGATCATGGCTGATCATCCACAATCAGTAACCCGTGCCTGCCTGCTCCCCATACCCTTTGATTCCGCTAGCCCCCAGTGCTCTATGTAACTCTCTTTTAAATTTATTCAGTGAATTGACCTCTACTGCCTTCTGTGGCAGAGAATTCCACAAATTCACAACTCTCTGGGTGAAAAAGTTTGTTCTCATCTCAGTTTTAAATGGCCTCCCCTTTATCCTTAGACTGGCCTCTGGTTCTGGACACCCCCAACATTGGAAAAAATGTTCCTGCATCTTGCTTGTCCAGTTCTTTTAAAATTCTATATGTTTCTATAAGATCCCCTCGCATCCTTCTAAATTCCAGTGAATACAAGCCCAGTCTTTCCAATCTTTCCTCATATGACAGTCCCGCCATCCCGGGGATTAACCTCATGAACCTACGCTGCACTGCCTCAATAGCAAGGATGTCCGTCCTCAAATTAGGAGACCAAAACTGCACACAATACTCCAGATGTGGTCTCACCAGGGCCTTATACAACTGCAGAAGGACCTCTTTACTCCTATACTCAAATCCTATCATTATGAAGGCCAACGTACGATTAGCTTTCTTCACTACCTGCTGTACCTGCATGTTTACTTTCAGTGACTGGTACAAGGACACCCAGGTCTTGTTGCATTTCCCTTTTTCCTAATCTGACACCATTGGGTTAATAATCTGCCTCCTTGTTCTTGCCGCCAAAGTGGATAACCTCACATGTATCTACATTATACTGCATCTGCCATGCATCTGCCCACTCACTCAATCTGTCCAAGTCACCCTGCAACCTCCTAGCATCCTCTTCGCAGTTCACACTGCCACCCAGCTTTGTGTCATCTGCAAATGTGCTCGTGTTACTTTTAATCCCATCATCTAAATCATTAATGCCTGCCATTCTGACAAGGACCTGTTTATTCCTACTCTTTGTTTCCTGTCTGCCAACCAATCCATGTCAATACCCTGCCGCCAATACCATGTGCTCTAATTTTGACAACTAATCTCCTGTGTGGGACCTTATCACAGGCTTTGTGAAAGTTCAGATACACTACATCCACTGGCTCTCCTTGATCCATTTTACTTGTCACATCCTCAAAAAATTCCAGAAGATTAGTCAAGCAGGATTTCCAATTCATAAATCCATGCTGACTTGGACCAATCCCTTTACCGCTATCTAAATGCGCTGTTATTACTTCTTTAATAATTGACTCCAGCATCTTCCCCACCACCGATGTCAGGCTAACTGGTCTATAATTCCCCGTTTTCTCTATCGCTCCTTTCTTAAAAAATGGGATAACATTAACTACCCTCCAATCCACAGGAAACATAGAAATATAGAAAATAGGTGCAGGAGTAGGCCATTCGGCCCATCGAGCCTGCACCCCCATTCAATATGATCATGGCTGATCATCCAACTCAGTATCCCGTACCTGCCTTCTCTCCATACCCTCTGATCCCCTTAGCCACAAGGGCCACATCTAACTCCCTCTTAAATATAGCCAATGAACTGGCCTTGACTACCTTCTGTGGCAGAGAGTTCCAGAGATTCACCACTCTCTGTGTGAAAAAAGTTCTTCTCATCTCGGTTTTAAAGGATTTCCCCCTTATCCTTAAGCTGTGACCCCTTGTCCTGGACTTCCCCAACATCGGGAGCAATCTTCCTGCATCTAGCCTGTCCAACCCCTTAAGAATTTTATAAGTTTCCATAAGATCCCCTCTCAATCTCCTAAATTCTAGAGAGTATAAACCAAGTCTATCCAGTCTTTCTTCATAAGACAGTCCTGACATCCCAGGAATCAGTCTGGTGAACCTTCTCTGCACTCCATGGCAATAATGTCCTTCCTCAGAATTGGAGACCAAACCTGTACGCAATACTCCAGGTGTGGTCTCACCAAGACCCTGTACAACTGCAGTAGAACCTCCCTGCTCCTATACTCAAATCCTTTTGCTATGAAAGCTAACATACCATTCGCTTTCTTCACTGCCTGCTGCACCTGCATGCCTAGTTTCAATGACTGGTGTACCATGACACCCAGGTCTCGCTGCATCTCCCCTTTTCCTAGTCGGCCACCATTTAGATAATAGTCTGCTTTCCTGTTTTTGCCACCAAAATGGATAACCTCACATTTATCCACATTATACTGCATTTGCCAAACATTTGCCCACTCACCCAGCCTATCCAAGTCACCTTGCAGTCTCCTAGCATCCTCCTCACAGCTAACACTGCCCCCCAGCTTAGTGTCATCCGCAAACTTGGAGATATTGCCTTCAATTCCCTCATCCAGATCATTAATATATATTGTAAATAGCTGGGGTCCCAGCACTGAGCCTTGCGGTACCCCACTAGTCACTGCCTGCCATTGTGAAAAGGACCCGTTTACTCCTACTCTTTGCTTCCTGTTTGCCAGCCAGTTCTCTATCCACATCAATACTGAACCCCCAATGCCGTGTGCTTTAAGTTTGTATACTAATCTCTTATGTGGGACCTTGTCGAAAGCCTTCTGGAAGTCCAGATACACCACATCCACTGGTTCTCCCCTATCCACGCTACTAGTTACATCCTCGAAAAACTCAACCATATTATGGTCACTCTTGCCCAAGGGGGCACGTACAACAAGACTGCTAACTAATCCTTCCTCATTACTCAATACCCAGTCTAAAATAGCCTGCTCTCTCGTTGGTTACTCTACATGTTGATTTAGATAACCATCCCGCATACATTCCAAGAAATCCTCTTCCTCAGCACCCCTGCCAATTTGATTCACCCAATCTATATGTAGATTGAAGTCACCCATTATAACGGTTTTGCCTTTGTTGCACGCATTTCTAATTTCCTGTTTGATACCATCTCCAACTTCACTACTACTGTTAGGTGGCCTGTACACAACACCCACCAGCGTTTTCTGCCCCTTAGTGTTTCGCAGCTCTACCCATACCGATTCCACATCCTCCAAACTAATGTCCTTCCTTTCCATTGCGTTAATCTCCTCTCTAATCAGCAACGCTACCCCACCTCCTTTTCCTTTCTCTCTATCCCTCCTGAACATTGAATATCCCTGGATGTTCAGCTCCCAGCCTTGGTCACCCTGGAGCCATGTCTCCGTGAATTGAGCCTGAATCTATAGAACATTGGAAAATGATCGCTAATGCGTCCACAATTTCTAGAGCCACCTCCTTGAGTACCCTGGGATGCAGACCATCAGGCCCTGAGGATTTATTATCCTTCAGTCCCATCAGTCGACCGAATACTATTTATCGCCTAATGCAAATTTCTTTCAGTTACACTGTCTCCCAAGATCCTCTGTCCTCTAGTACATCTGGGAGATTGTTTGTGTCTTTCTTAGTGAAGACAGAACCAAAGTACCTGTTCATCTCTTCTACCATTTCCTTGTTCCCCATAATAACATCACCTGTTTCTGCCTTCAAGGGACCCACATTTGTCTTCACTATTATTTTTCTCTTAACATACCTAAAGAAGCTTTTACTATCCTTCTTTATATTCCTGGCCAGTTTACCCTCTTACCTCATCTTTTCACCCTTTAATGCCCTTTTTGTTACCTTCTGATGTCCTTTGAAAGTTTCCCAATCCTCTGGATTCCTGCTACTCTTTGCTATGTTATACACCTTTTCTTTTAGTTTTATTCCATCCCTTCCCCTGTCAGCCTCGGTTGCCTCTTACTCCCCTTTGAATCTTTCTTCCTCTTTGAAATGAAATGATCCTGCAACTTCTGGATTATGCCCAGAAATCCCTGCCATTGCTGTTCCACCGTCATTCCTGCAAGGATCCTTTTCCAGTCGACCTTGGCCAGCTCCTCTCTCATGCCTTCATAGTCCCCTTTATTCAACTGCAACACTGGCACTTCTGATTTAACCTTCTCCCTCACAAATTGCAGATTAAAATTGATCATATTATGGTCACTACCTCCTAGTGGTTCCTTTACCTTGATTTCTCTTATTAAATCTGGTTCATTAGACAACACTAAATCCAGAATTGCCTTCTCTCTGGTAGGCTCCAGTCCAAGCTGCTCTAAGAATCCATCTCGGAGGCACATCATAAACTTCCTTTCTTGGGGTCCAGAACCAACCTGATTTTCCCAGTCTACCTGCATATTGAAATCCCCAATAACCACAGTGGCATTACCTTTGTTACATGCCAGTTTTAACTCCTGCTGCAACTTGCACCCTATATCCAGGCTACTGTTTGGGGGCCTGTAGATAACTCCCATTGGTGTCTTCTTACCTTTACAATTCCTTAATTCTATCCACAGCGACTCTTCATCATCAGTCCCTATGTCACCCCTCTCAAGGGACTGAACTTCATCCCTCACCAACAGCGTTACCCCACCTCCTCTGCCCACCTGCCTGTCCTTTCTACAGGACGTATAACCCTGAATATTCAGTTCCCAGTCCCGATCCTCCTGCAGCCATGTCTCTGTAATCCCCACAATGTCATATCTACCAATCTCTAACTGAGCCTCACTCAAGCTCATCCACTTTACTTCCTCTACTTTGTGCAATAATACTTTTAATCCGTTACTCACCACACCTTTCAAATCGATTCCTATTTCACTTGTCCTTTCTCTCCTATCCCTTCGTGAGCTTTCTGCCCCGTTAATTCTGGTGTCTTTCTCAACTTTTCCTATACCCTCTTTCCCTTTAGCTCCATCCTTGTATTTCCAATTTGTCTCCTCCCCTCCCCCATTATTTAGTTTAAATCCACCCGTGTAGCAGTGGCAAACTGTTAGAGGCGGCAGAGGGACTGAGATACTGAGGGGGCGAAGGGAGGGTGCTGGGGGAAAAGTGACACCCAGCACCCGTCCCAAAGTGAGCAGAGGGGGCAGAGACTGGGGCGGGGAGTTTGGCTCTATGTCTGACCCCTCTGGGAGAGAGAGAGAGAGAGAGAGAGAGAGAGACGGGACAGTGACGAGGGGGCTTCACTCTGTGTCTACCCCTGCCCTGGGAGTATGTGATGGACCTTCACCCGCTGTCTACCCCCGGAAGTGTGTGATGGAACTAAATCCTACGTCTACCCCTGTCCCGCGAGTGTGAGGGCGCTTCACTCCGTGCCTATTCCTGAGATACAGATATCTATCCCTGCAAGTGTACCCTGTGTCTATCCCTGCCCTGGGAGTGTGTGATGGATCTGTAGCCTGTGTCTATCCCTGCCGGTATTAACACAATCAAAGACTGCCTATGCTGACAGTTTACAAACAAATGATCGTCAAATTAATAACGTCAATGTCAACTGGACCCACGAATGGCCGGTGAAGGTCGAGTGTTCTGTTTATCAACAAAACACTCGACCTTCAACGGCGACCAGTATTCATGGAAAGCCTCCAAAGTCCCCATGGACGCCACGTGTTCCCTCTTAACACTTAAAGAAAATTATCAAATTAAAATATTAACATTCTTATCGATAATATATTCAACCTCCTGTGGTGACCAGCGTGCACAGAAGGCCTCCACAGTCCCCATGGACACCGCTCATGTTCCTTTTCTAGGGACACGCGAGCTCGGACGTAACCCCGGAAAAGGGGCAGGCAGGCGACCGGCTGGACCCGCGAATGGCCATCTTGGCCAGGCCCAGGAGCAGACCGACAGGGAGACCCACTCCTCCCTCCCACCCTTCCCCCCTCTGTTACACAAAATACTGGAGTAACTCAGTGGGTCAGGCAGCATCTCTGGAGAGAAGGAACGGGTGATGTCTGAAGAAGGGTTTTGGCCCGAAACGTTGCCTATCTCCTTCGCTCCATAGATGCTGCTGCACCCGCTGAGTTTCTCCAGCATTTTTGTGTAACGAACGGGTGACGTTTTGGGTCGAGATCCTTTTCACCCCGAAACGTCACCCATTCCTTCACTCCAGAGATGCTGTCTGACCCGCTGAGTTACTCCAGCTTTTTGTGTATCTGTCATCAGTTTGTGTTTAGTGTGGGACAATGAGAATGGTGTTGAGTGTCTGGTGTCCTCCGGCAATTCGTACTCCAATACTTTCTCTCTGTTCACTAGATTGTGCCACTGAACGATTTATGCCGACTCTGAGTGAAATAATCCTCTCGCCCCAGTCCCCAACCTCTCTTGGTTGACCTACTCATTACTCTTCTTGAAGCTCCAGCACATGCACTTTTGATTCAGCTTTCTCCTCCCTCACCCAGTTGCCGAGGGGAAAGTCTCAGTAAGTTTTCAAGGGAAAGGACACGGTGATGTTATGGATAATAATAGAAACATAGAAAGTAGGTGCAGGAGTAGGCCATTTGGCCCTTCGAGCCAGCGCTGCCTGCCATTCAATATGATCATGGCTGATCATCCAGAATCAGTACCCAGTTCCTGCTTTTTCCCCACATCCCTTGATTCCGTTAGCCCTAAGACCTAAATCTAACTCTCTCTTGAAAACATCCAGTGACTTGGCCTCCACTACCTTCTGTGGCAGAGAATTCCACAGATTCAAAGCTCTCTGGGTGAAAAGGTTTTTCCTCATCTCAGTCCTAAGTTGGGACTCCCCCAACATCGAGAACATGATCTGAGTCTTTGAAGGGGCAGAATGTGCACATATTAAAGTAAGAAAGAACTGCAGATGGTGGTTTATACCAAAGATAGACACATAATGCTGGAGCAACTCAGCGAGTCAGGCAGCATCTCTGGTAGTAAAGGATAGGTGATGTTTCGGGTCGGTACCTTTCTTCATACCCGAAACGTCACTTATCCATTATCGCCCGAGATGCTGCCTGACCCGTTGAGTTACTCCAACACTTTGTGTGTTTCTCGTACATATATTTGCTCGACCCGAAACTTCACCCATTCCTTCTCTCCAGAGATGCTGCCTGTCCCGCTGAGTTACTCCAGCCTTTTGTGTCTGTCTTCGGCACAATATATTGGAGTTTGTCTTGGGTCAGGTTAGAGAAAAGTGGTGCAAAGAAGAAAAAAATCAAAAGGTGAATTCGCCAATGTAGGTTAATTAATGGCACAAATGGGAGTAATTTGAAACGTAATTACACAGGCCTGGTTTTGGATTCTCCTCCTCTCCCTTCACCTACATTCCTTCATCTAGCTTCATAATGCGTAACCTTTTGTCTCAGACCTTGTTTCATCTCTGTTCAAACCATTTGCCTATCAACCCCCCCCCCCCATCACCTGTATTCACCTATTACCTGCCATGCTTTGTCCTGCATTTCCATTCTTCTAACTTTCTTACCCTGTTTACAATCGAATGGAAAGACAAGTATGCAGAGACTAAAGGTGGCATATAACGATGCCATGAGAACACTGCTAAGGAAACCTAGATGGTGTAGTGGCAGTAATATGTTTGTGGCTGCAGGAGTCAGTACTTTAGAAGCTATCCTAAGAAATCACATGTATAAATTCATTTGCAGGATAAATGACTCTAAAAATGTGCTTATTGTGGCCTTGTCAAACATAAGGGTTAGCACCACACGCTACGAATCCCAGCTGTGGAGACACTGGTATCGTTGTCTCGTTGTAGGACGTTGATCATTCTTTTAATCTGGATTTTTAACTCACGTATTGTGTTTTTTTAATATAATTTATGATGCTTTTTTATAAGTGATATACTAAGATTTTATATGTACTTTATGATATTTTTTAATATGCAATGCATTTTTATGTAATGTGTCCCCTTGTCTGGACACATAATGTTTATTATGTTTATAATCTGTCTGAAGACGGGTCCTGAACTGAAACGTCACCTATCCATGTTCTCTAGGGACGAGTCTATCATGACCTGCTGAGTCACTCCAGCACTTTGTGTCCTTTGTCTTTAGTCATTGAAATTGGTATTGGTTCAGTACGGTCACCTGTAATGAAAAGCAGTGAAAAACGTTGTTTTGTGTGTTGTTCCAGGCTAATCGTAGCATTCGCGAGTACATCAGATAAGGTGAAAAGAGAAAATAAAGATTGTGTTATACTGTTACAGCTGCAGAGAGAGAAGTAGGGGTAGGGTAGATAGTGAAGATGGTTATCCTAAATTACAGCAGGATCTTAATCAGGTGGGCGAGCGGGCTGAGGAATGATACGTGCGACGTGTTGTATTTTGGGAAGTCAAATCAAGGCAGGACATTCGCAGTAAATGGCAAGACCCCGGGGAATGTTGCAGAGCAGAGAGATCTCGGAGTTACAGGTACATGTTGCTCTAATAGTGACATCACAAGTGGAAAGAGTGGTCTTAGTTTAGTTTAGAGACACAGCGTGGAAACAGGCCCTTTGGCCCACCGAGTCCGCCCCGACCAGCAATCACATACACCAGTTCTATCCTACACACTAGGGACAATTTACAGAAGCCAATTAACCAACAAATCTGCACACCTTTGAAAGGTGGGCGGAAACTGTAGCAGCTGGAAACATCTCACAGGGTCACAGGGAGAACGTGCAAACTCTGTTCAGACAGCACCCGTAGTCAGGATAGAACCTGGGTGTCTGGTGCTGCATGGCAGGAACTCTATCGCTGTGCCACTGTGCCACCCCTATAGAAGGTCAAGAAGGCTTTTGGCACATTGGCCTTCATCAAGTCAAAATATTGAGTCTAGAATTGGGATGTTATGTTACATTTGTACAAGGCATAGGGGAGGCTGCATTAGTTGGCAAGCTAGGACTTTATTCCATGGAGCGCAAGAGGCTGAGGTGTGATCTTGTAGAGGTGTATAAAATCAGGAGGGTGATCATTATGGTGAATGCACAGAGTCTTTCAACCAGAGTGCAGGAATCGAGAACCAGAGGACATAGGGTTAAGGTGAGAGGGGAAAGGTTTAATAGGAACCTGAGGGGCAACTTTTTCACACAGAGAGTGGTGGGCATACGGAACGAACTGCCGGAGGGGGTAGTTGAGGCAGATGCTATAACAACATTTAAACGACATTTGGACAAGTACATGGAAAGGAATACTTTAGAGGGACGAAGGCAGGTAGGACGAGCTTAGATCTACTTCTTATCGAGTCCCCACCCAGGATTAGAAGTTGTTCAGCCAGAGCTGAACACACTTCTCAGCATCTGCATACAATGGTGCCTGTCTTGTGCTTGTTGTACGTGGTGTACCTTGAAAACAGGGCCGTGACGTGAACGTTCTTTCCTTGACCCCACTAGCTTAGATGGGACACCTTACTTTAAGCCGAAGGGCCCGTTTCTGTGCTGTATGACTCCATGGTTCATTGGTGCAATGAAATAGATTGGAAGATCGGGAATTCATCCTCCGCAAATGAGGGGTGTGTTCAAGACTACATTAACAGTGGGGAACGAGCTGTGTTTGAATCCATTGGTACCTGCATTCAAGTGATTCTTCTGCCCACTCTTCTACTCAGCCCTTCTCGCCGAAGCCTCGTGAGCCTAAGCCTCAAAGATGTACCACAGGCCGATCCGCTGTGCCTTGGCTTTTTTTATATGCAGCTCTGCCTCTTGCTCGGACAAGCAGATGCCTGCTTCAATCTAAAGTCCTGCCTCCTCAATCAGCAACACTGGACTAGCAGAAACACTCTTTTACTACCTCCTGCCGATTTGTTTTTTAAAACTTGATTTCTGGTTTCAGCAAGATGGCTGCTCTCTCCCACTGTCTTCAAGTTTTGAAGATAGAAGAATAAATCTCACAGGTCTTCACAGCGGAAGGCACCTGCAACGTGCCTGAAATTGAAGAGAGTCAGGGAGCAGCAGTTAGAGGAGTGGCTGTGACCAAGGAGGATGGGCTTGGGAAGCTGAAAGGTCTGAACATGGATCTAGACCAGATGGGCTCCACCCCAGGGTTCTGAAAGAGGTAGCTTTAGAAATTATGGAGGCATTAAGGGCCTTTCCAACTGTATGAGGTAATTCAAGAGTTCTCCCGAGTTTCCCCTAATTCGAACTCATAGAATTACGGTAATAGCCACTCGTAGGTACTCGGGGCACTCGTGGACATTTTTCAACATGTTGAAAAATCTTCACGAGTCTTCACGAGCTTACCGCATTTCCCCGAGTACCTGCCGTTAGCGTTATGAGCCGCTAAGAGACGTCCCCGAGCTCCGACGTACCCGCTACGTACATTCTACGTACTTACCACGAGTTTGATTTTTATTTTAAACTCGGGAGAGCTCTTGAATTACTTCGTACAGTGGGACAGGCCCTTTAGTATTGTTCTTTCAAGAATGACTGGAGTCAGGAATGGTTGCATATGTTTACTCCACAGTTCAAGAATAGAGTGAAGCAAAAGAGGGGGCACTCAAGCCGGGTTAGCTTGACTTCAGTGATTGGTAAAATTTTAGAGCCCATTACAAAGGATGTGGTTTCCGAGTACTTGGAACCACATGATAAAATAGACCGAAGGCCGCATGGTTTGTGCAGGTGAGATCTTGCCTGATGAACCTGGTGGGATTCTTTCAGGAAGGATAGTCACTGGATGGTATTTACCTTGATTTTCAGAAGGCCTTTGATAAGGTGTCACAGCTGAAGCTGCTAAAGAAGATCAGCGCCCATGATATTAGAGGGAAGATCCCAGCATGGATAGCAGGTTGGCTGGATGGCAGAAAGCAACGAGTGGTAATGAAGGGGGATTTTGTCTGGTATTTCGCAGGGGTTGGTGCTGGGGCCACTGCTCTTCATATTTGTACGTCAGTGATTTGGACGAGGGAGTTGAAGGCTCTATGGCCAAGTTTGAGGATGACATGAAGATAGGTGATGGGGCAGGTCGCAGAGACTCTGCAGAAGGACTTGGACAGATTGGGAGAGTGGGCAAAGAAGTGGCAGATGGAGTACAGCGTAGCAAAGTGTAGAGTCGTGCATTTTGGTAATAGGAATAAAGGGGTAGACCATTTTCTAAACGGAGAGAGGATTCAGAAATCGGAGAGGCAAAGGGATTTGTGAGTGACAATAGACAATAGACAATAGGTGCAGGAGTAGGCCATTCGGCCCTTCGAGCCAGCACCGCCATTCAATATGATCATGGCTGATCATCCCCAATCAGTACCCCGTTCCTGCCTTCTCCCCTGACTCCGCTTTCTTTAACAGCCCTATCTAGCTCTCTCTTGAAAGCATCCAGAGAACCTGCCTCCACCGCCCTCTGAGGCAGAGAATTCCACAGACTCACCACTCTCTGTGAGAAAAAGTGTTTCCTCATCTCCATTCTAAATGGCTTACTCCTTATTCTTAAACTGTGGCCCCCTGGTTCTGGGCTCCACCAACATCGGGGACATGTTTCCTGCCTCTAGTGTGTCCAAGCCCTTAACAATCTTATATGTTTCAATGAGAATCCCTCTCATACTTCTAAACTCCAGAGTGTACAAGCCCAGCTGCTCCATTCTCTCAGCATATAACAGTCCCACCATCCCGGGAATTAACCTTATGAACCTACGCTGCACTCCTTCAATAGCAAGAATGTCCTTCCTCAAATTAGGACCAAAACTGCACACAATATTCCAGGTGTGGTCTCACTAGGGCTCTGTACAACTGCAGAAGAACCTCTTTGCTCCTATATTCGATTCCTCTTGTTATAAAGGCCAACATGCCATTCGCTTTCTTCACTGCCTGCTGTACCTGCATGCTTACTTTCATAGACTGATGTACAAGGACCCCCAGATCCCGTTGTACTTCCCCTTTTCCCAAGGGAGTGCTGGCGCAGGATTCCCAAAAAGTTAATTTGCAAGTTGAATTGGTAGTAAAGAAAGCAAATGAATTGTTAGCGTCATTTAGAAAGGACCATAATATTTTTTAAAAAAGGGAAGTAATACTGAGGCTATATAAGGCACTGGTCAGACCGCATTTGGAGTACTGTGAGCAATTTAGGGCCCCATATCTGATGAAGGATGTGTTGGCGTTAGTGAGGGTCCAGAGGAGGTTTATGAGAATGAGTCCGGGGATGATTGTCTCAACGGATGATGAGTATTTGTCGACGCTGGGCCTGTACTCGTTGGAGTTTAAAAGGATGAGCGGGGGGGGGGGGGGGGGGGGAGGATCTCATTGTAATTTACTGAATAGTAATATGCCTGGGTAGAGTGGATGTGGATGGGATGTTTCCGTTGGTTGGAAATTCTAGGATCAAAGGGCATAGCCTCAGAATAAAAGGATGTACCATTAGTAGGAGATGAGGAGGAATTTCTTCAGTCAGAGGGTGGTGAATCTGTGGAATTCATCGCTACAGACGGCTGTGGAGGCCAAATCGTTTGGTATTTTTAAGGCGGAGATTGACAAATTCTCGATTAGTACAGGTGTCTGGGGTTATGGGGACAAGGCAGGAGAAGGGTTGTGAGGGAAAGATGGATCAACCATTATTGGATAATGGAGTAGACTCAATGGACCAAACAGCCAAATTCTGCTCCTATGACTCATAAACATTATGTCCCCAACAACTCCAACCATCATCTACAGATGCACCATAGAAAGCATTTTTTCGGGATGCTTGGTTTGGGAACAGTTCCATCCAAGACAGCCACACACTCATCTCCCCACTACCTTCAGGTAGAAGGTACAGGAGCCTGAAGACTGCAACGACCAGGTTCAGGAATAGCTACTTCCCCACAGCCATCAGGCTATTAAACCTGGCTCGGACAAAACTCTGAACATTAATAGCCCATTGAGGAGATTTTGGAAGAAGGGTTTGGGCCGAAACGTTGCTTATTTCCTTCGCTCCATAGATGCTGCTGCACCCGCTGAGTTTCTCCAGCATTTTTGTGTACCACCTATTAATAGCTCATTATCTGTTTATTTGCACCTGATCAGTTTATTTATTCATGTGTGTATATATTTATATAATGGTATATGGACACACTGATCTGTTTTGTAGTCATTGCCTACTATGTTCTGTTGTGCTGAAGCATAGCAAGAATTTCATTGTCCTGTCAGGGACACATGACAATACACTCTCTTGAATCTTGAAGAAATTGCAGAGTTATGGACGCAGCCCAGACCATCAAGCAAACCAACCTCTCTTCCATTGACTTCGGCAAGGCCAGCATCATAATCAAGAATGAGATTCTCTGTGGCCACTCCTCCCTCTTCTCCCCTCTCCCATCAGGCAAGGGTACCGAAGTGTGAAAACACACACCTCCAGATTCAGGGACAGATTCTTCCCAGCTATTATCAGGACACTGAATCATCCTATCACCGACCAGAGAGCGGTCCTGAGCTACAATCTACCTCAATGGAGACCCTCGGACTATCTTTATTCGGGCTTACTGGACTTTATCTTGCATGGAATGTTATTCCCTGTAGCCTGTATCTGTACACTGTCACCAACTTGTTTCGTTTAGTTTAGTTTAGTTTAGTTTAATGCCATGTGTACCGAGATACAGTGAAAAACTTGTTGCTTTCTAACCAGTCAACGAAAAGACTATACATGATTACCATGGAGCTGTCTACAATATACATATACATGATAAAGGGAATAACGTTTAGTGCAAGATAAAGTCCAGTAAAGTTTGATTAAAAATAATCCGAGGGTCTTCCATGAGGTGGATCGAAGTTCAGGATCGCTATCCAGTTGGTGATAGGATGGTTCCGTTGCCTGATAACAGCTGGGAAGAAACTGTCTCTGAATGCAGAGGAATGCAGTTTCCCACTTTTGTACCACTTGCCTGATGGGAGAGGGGAGAAGAGGGAGTGGCCAGGGTGAGACTGGTTCTTGATTATGCTGCTGGCCTTGCCGAGGCAGCGTGATGTGTAGATGGAGTCGATGGAAGGGAGACAATAGACAATAGGTGCAGGAGTAGGCCATTCGGCCCTTCGAGCCAGCACCGCCATTCAATGTGATCAAGGCTGATCATCCCCAATCAGTACCCCGTTCCTGCCTTCTCCCCATATTCCGTGACTCCGCTATTTTTAAGACCCCTATCTAGCTCTCTCTTGAAAGCATCCAGAGAACCTGCCTCCATCGCCCTCTGAGGCAGAGAATTCCACAGACTCACCACTCTCTGTGAGAAAAAGTGTTTCCTCGTCTCCGTTCTAAATGGCTTACTCCTTATTCTTAAACTGTGGCCCCTGGTTCTGGACTCCACCAACATCGGGAACATGTTTCCTGCCTCTAATGTGTCCAAGCCCTTAACAATCTTATATGTTTCAATGAGATCCCCCTCATCCTTCCAAACTCCAGCGTGTACAAGTCCAGCTGCTCCATTCTCTCAGCATATGACAGTCCCGCCATCCCGGGAATTAACCTTGTAAACCTACGCTGCACTCCCTCAATAGCAAGAATGCCCTTCCTCAAATTAGGGAACCAAAACTGCACACAATACTCGACGTGTGGTTTCACTAGGGCTCTGTACAACTGCAGAAGATCCTCTTTGCTCCTATATTCCTCTGCCATTCACTTTCTTCACTGCCTGCTGTACCTGCATGTTTACTTTCATTGACTGATGTACAAGGATGCCCAGATCCCGTTGTACTTCTCCTTTTCCCAACTTGACTCCATTTAAATAGCAATCTGCCTTCCTGGTTTTGCTACCAAAGTGGATCTCACATTTATCTGCATTAAACTTAATCTGCCATGCATCTGCCCACTCCCCCAACCTGTCCAAGTCACCCTGCATTCTCATGGCATCCTCCTCACATTTCACACTGCCACCCAGGAGGTTGGTTTGTGTGATGGCCAGAGCTATGTTTAGAATTCTCTGCAATTTCTTACCGTCTGAGTAAATTGAAATCTCATGGTTGTAATCATGTGCTGCCTTTTCACTGACTGGATAGCAGAAAACAAAAAAGCTTTTCACTGTACCTCGGTACACGTGACAATAATAAGCTAATGTAAACTAAAACAGGATTAAAAGTGGCAGGTACCAATCGTGCCATAAAGGTGCCAGGCACTGAGTATATGAAACGAGAGAGAGTCTAACCACCTAACCCTTGAAGTAAGTGGCAAAACCTTTGCCAAGTTCACCACTAGTTTAGTTTAGTTTAGAGAAACAGCGCAGAAACAGGCCCACCGAGTCCACTCTGACAAGCGATCCCCGCACATTAACACACGCTAGGGACAATTTACATTTATACCAAGCCAATTAACCTACAAACTTGTACGTCTTTGGAGCGTGGGAGAAAACACACGGGGTCACGTGAAAAACGTACAAACTCCAAACTGACAGCACTCGTAGCCGGGATCGAACCCGGGTCTCTGGCGCAGTAAGGCAGCAAATCTACCACCGTGATGTGAAATCTATGAGACTATTCACGTGAGCACCCTAGCTGTCAGAGCAGGTCAGAGACTGGATTTCACATGTTGAGTGATTCACTTCCTAATGTTGCAATGCCATCCCGCCCCACATCTGTACAAGCCGCAAGTCAGGGTTGTGATGGGACACTTTCCACCGGCCCCGATGAATGCAGATCGAACACCAGCCAAGAAGCCCCTGTATCATTAAGTGCAAAGTAGTCCAGGTGATTGTGCCCCCCCTCACCACCCTGAACAGCCATGGTGGTGAATCTGTGGAATTCTTTGCCACAGAAGGCTGTGGAGGCCAAGTCAATGGATATTTTTAAGGCAGAGAGAGATAGATTGTAGATCAGAATGGGTGTCAGGCTTATGGGGAGAAGGCAGGAGGATGGGGTTAGGAGAGAGAGATCGATCAGCCATGATTGAATGGCAGTAGGCTTGATGGGCCGAATGGCCTAATTCTTCACCTATCACACAACCTCATGACCACTCTCACTATGGCTGCAGTCTGCATCCTCCAGATAAGCAGCATAGTTACTCGCCCAGGCAACTCTGATAGTGCCCTCCATAAACAGCCACTCTGTGGAGATAAGGCAAGGGATAACAACCCTGAGTAAACAGTGAATTTGTACCATTTCCGAGTAAGTGCCCCTCGCTCCAAACCCGACACTGATTGCGTGCACTCATGCATGAGGAACTCTCACTCTGAATGAGCTCATTCAGGCACTGAGTGGCTCCAACTGGAATCTGGTGAAAACAAACTAAACTGCAGCAAGAACTCAGCCAGTCGAGAGCATCAGTTAAGGCCAAGGATCGGTTGGCATTTTGGCCGGAGAACATGAATCAAGTGGTGCTGCTGGTAGAGCTGCTCCCTCACAGCGCCAGAGACCCGGGTTCGATCCTGACCTCGGGTACTGCCTGTGCGGAGTTTGCACGTTCTCCCCCGTGACCGCGTGGGTTTCCCTCCGGGTGCCCCTGTTTCTTCCCACATTCCGAAGATAGTCGTAGCGTTTTGCAGCACAACAGTCCCCTCGGCCCAACTTGCCTACATGGCACATCTACACTAGTCCCACCTGCCTGCATTTGGCCCATATCCCTCTAAACTTGTCCTATTCATGTACCTGTCTAAACATTTCTTAAACATTGTGATAATCCCAGCCTCAACTACCTCCTCCGGCTGCTCGTTCCATACACACACCACCCTTTGTGCTGAAAAGATTTGCAGGTTAATTGGCATGTAAACAATTGCCCAATGTTGGGAAGTACATGCATACAATGGGACAATGTAGAACTCATGTGAACAGGTGATTGCTGGTTGGCATGGGCTGAAGAGCCTGTTTCCATGATGTACCTTTCAATCCGTCAAACGGTAACTTCGGTGCAGCCTCAAACTGTGTGTTATCCTCGCCCAGAATCACCAGTGAGTTTGTGCAGCGAAGATAGACACACAAAGCTGGAGTGACTCAGCAGGACAGGCAGCATCTCTGGAGAGAAGGGATGGGTGACGTTTCGGGTGGAGACCCTTCATCAGACAGTGAATCTTGTACTGTGAATGTACAAACCTTGGCTCCATACAGTCAGACAGTGATTGGCCTTTACCCTGAATGAAAAGTGACTGTGCAGTCGGGTAACGGGCCCTCAGTCTGAAGAAATGACAGAGGACTATAATGTGGTGAGATCAACTATGCAGGCACACAAAAGTAGAGTATTTGTTCAAATGATTGGATAGTTTTTATGCTGAATGGTTCAATGGTGCCTTTATTTGTCACATGAACAAAGGCACAATGGAATTATTTTCTTGCATTCAGTCACGTATTGCCATACCTAAGCATATCCCCGATTAGCAAAGTGTACAGAAATAGTCTGCTGAGCCCGCATTCAAGAGGTGCCAGGTTTTGGTTCCATTTGCAAAGTCCAGCCCGCACTCTAGTACTTATGAGCGGTGCCCGATCCAGGCGAGCCCCAGGCTGCTGCAGGGGCTCCAGCAATAGGCCTTCCTTGGGCACCACGTCCCTCTCCTCGCCCGTCCACCTTTGTGGCCCGTGGGGGGTTGACCTTGAGGATGCTTTGGGCCCGGCCCCGGTTCCCTCTCCTCGCCTCCAGCCTCGCCCATCGGGTCCGTCATGGCACCATCCTCCTGGTCTCTCGTCTTCGGGTGAATGTTTAATGGGACCTATGTGCCCCGATGCGGGAGACATGTTCCCGATGTTGGGGGAGTCCAGAACCAGGGGCCACAGTTTAAGAATAAGGGGTAGGCCATCTAGAACGGAGATGAGGAAAACACTTTTTCACCCAGAGAGCTGTGAGTCTGTGGAATTCTCTGCCCCAGAAGGCAGTGTAGGCCAATTCTCTGGATGCTTTCAATAGAGAGTTAGATAGAGCTCTTAAAGATAGCGGAGTCAAGGGATGTGGGGAGAAGGCAGGAACGGGGTACTGAATGTGGATGATCAGCCATGATCACATTGAATGGCGGTACTGGCTCAAAGGGCCGAATGGCCTACTCCTGCACCTATTGTCTATTGTCTATTGTCTATTGTCTTCATGCACCAGTACTGAAGGCCAGCAGTTAAAGCAAGAGGTCGTAGTCCTAGCCTTTCTTACAGGAGGATTTCGTGGAGTAAAAATGTTGTTGTTCCAATTTGACAGGGTGAGCCTACACTAGACAACAGTCTATATTTTTGGTCTTGTGATAGAACATAGAATAGTACAGCACAGGAACAGGCCCTTCATCCCATAATGTCTGTGCTGACCATGATGCCAAATTAACCCATCTTCATGCACATGATCCATTCCCTCCATTCCCTGCCCATTCATGTGTCTACCTGAATGCCTCATTAACATCACTATCGTAAATGCTTCCACCACCTCCTCTTGTACGATGTTCCAGGCAAGTCCCCATCGATCCCATGCATCTTAGTTTTTTCTGGATCAGCCTACCATGAAGAACTTTATCACTAAAATTCATGTGCCCTACCATCAACGCTCACCTTTGTCACCTCCTCAAAAGACTTCAACCAAGTCCTTGGACAAAGCCAAGATGACTATCCCTAATTAGCCCATTATCTTCCAAATGCAAGCCGTTTAACTGGGGACTATGTTTGGCACTGACATTGTGGGCCCAGTTCTGTGTACTAACTGGGCCGAAGGGCTAAAGAACGGCCGATGGAGTTTAATTCAGATAAATGTGAGGTATTGCATTTTGGTGGGGCACACCAGGTCAGGAGTTGCACAGTGAATGGTTGGGCCCTGGGGAGTGTTGTGGGGGTGCATGGACATCGTGCCAAGAAAGTGGCCAGACGGGTGGACAAGGTGGTGAAGAAGGTGCTTGGCACGTGCACCTTCACCGGTCATTGAGTGCTGAGTTGGTTCACAGATATTGTGAGGCCACTATTAAGTACCGTGTACAGCTCTGGTCACCCCACAACAGGAAGGATATCAAAAGGTGCAGAGGAGATTTACAAGGATGTGAGTGGTTCAGTAGCCTTTGATTTGTGAGGAGAGGCTGGACAGGCTGGGCCTTTTTACCCCTTGAGCGAAGGAGGCTGTGGGGCGCCCTTACAGACAGCACGGTAAGGGCGTTTGTACATTCTCCCCGTGACCGCGTGGTTTTTCTCCGAGAACTTCGGTTTCCTCCCACACTGTATCTCGAAACTAAACGGTTTGTCTCAACAAATGCTGCTTCCCCCGCTGAGACCCTTCAGCTGTTTGTTGTTAAGTAGCACAGTGAATCGGCCACAGCGGTGTGGGTGAGGGTGGCTTTCTAGGTCAGTGTTTTGAGAAACCAAAGAGGGAAACGTGCTATTTTAGAACTAATATTGTGTAATGAGAGAGTTAAGGAACAGTGGTCATGTGCTGGGCAGGGCTTAAGCTAGAATGACAGGGGGAGGGGGGGGGGGGGGGGGGGAGGGGTAGGAGTAGAAGCATGGTGAGCAGGAGATAAAAAACGAGGATAGATATAGAAGCCAGCAAGTACGCGAAAACAGAAGACTGGAGATCAAGGGCAAGAGGAAAGGGTAAGACGGTTCAAAATATCAAAGGCAAGCCCAAAGACATATTGTTTATTGGACAATTATTGTGGAAGGTTCTCGGGGATAGGATTATGTACCTTTGGAAAGACAGAGACTGAGTCGGGATTGCTTTTGACCAGAAATTCTGTCTCTCATTCGAAGAAGGGTCTCGACCCAAAATGTCACCCATTCCTTCTCTCCAGAGATGCAGCCTGTCCCGCTGAGTTACTCCAGCTTTTTGTGGTGTCGATCTTCACTAATTTGAAAGTTTTCGTGAGGAGATTTTAAAAAAAAAGAGATTGATGAAGACACAGTGGTGGATGTTGTCCAGAAATAACTTAGTCATCGACATGATTCCAAAGATTAATGCACATCGATCCAAGGTGATTTGACTCAGTGGGCCCTATAATTGACTTGGTGATGGAAGCAGACGTTAGTGGTGGAAGGACATTTCTGTGATTAAAAGTCAGTGGTCAATAGTGTGTCGCAGGGATCAGTGCTTTTTGTGATGTGGGTTAATGGATTCTTAATTCTGTGGATGTCCTGAATAATGAGGAATGTTGACCCAGGCTTCAGCAGGATGCAGATCAAATGGCAAGTTGGACGGAGTGTTGGCAGATGAAGGTTAAACTCAGCAAGTGCAATGTGACGTGTTTTGTGAAGCCATACAGTGGTCGGACATACAGGGAGAGATTGGGCAGGCTAAGACACAAGCATTGCCCCCAATCCCTTGTGGTTCGAACCCTATTTGGAAGTCACAGTGTTTAATAGCCTGAGGATTAAGGAGGGGAAAGAAGCCTATAGGTTCAAATTAGAACGACAGCTGCAGCAAGATGGTGTGAAGCAGGTATGGGCTGGAATGCGAAAGATCACGGGCATGAAGCAGAATGGTGGTACACTGCCTGATGGTGAACAGAGTCTGGCTGATGATCTGAACAGATTTTTCAACAGATTTGACTGCCCCACACCACCCCAGCCTCCCCCACCTGGTCTGCTGACCATTGCTGCTTCCTCTCCACCTCCCCTCCCTCTCCATCATCTCCAACACTCCTGAGATGTCACCTGTACGGAGTCCCCTCTTTCCACCTCCCACTCCACCAGCAGCCCCACCTATGACTCTTCATACTGCTCAGGTCAAGATGATGCTGGACAGACTGAAGCCAGGGAAAGCAGTGGGGCCTGATGACACCAGCCCAAGGCTACTGAAGACCTGCTCTTCAGAGCTGTGTGGTATTCTAACACACCTGTTCAACCTGAGCTTGCGTCTACAGAAGGTTCCAAGGCTGTGGAAAACATCTTGCCTGGTACCTGTCCCAAAGAAGACCCATCCCACTCTCCACAATGACTACAGACCAGTAGCGCTCACTTCACATATTATGAAGACATTTGAGAGACTTGTCCTTTCCTACATCAGGACTAGTGTGTCAAATCAAATGGATCCTTTACAGTTTGCATATCAGCCTAACATCAGTGTCGATGATGCCCTCATTTACATGCTGCAGAGGGTGTACACACATTTGGACACTACTGATGCATCTGTAAGGATTACATTTTTTGACTTCTCAAGCGCCTTCAACACAATTCAGCCCCGACTGCTAGGGGAGAAGATGGAGAAGATGAAAGTGGATCCATCACTGGTACTGTGGTGTTTGGATTACCTTTCCCTCAGACCACAGTACGTGCGCCTACAGAACAGTGTCTCGGGCACCATCTTGAGCAGCACAGGGGCTCCACAAGGAACTGTGCTGGCTCCGTTCCTGTTTACCATCTACACAGCGGATCTCCAATATAACACCAACAGCTGCTTTTTGCAGAAGTTTTCGGATGACACAGCTGTTGTCGGCCTCATTAAAGGGGGCAATGAGGAGGAGTATAGAGACATAATAAGTAACTTTGTGGAGTGGAGTGCACACAATAACCTCCATCTTAACACCAAAAAAACCAAGGAGATAGTTGTGGACTTCAGGAGGGGGAGGAGGAGGACTCAACCAACACCAATCACCATTAAGGGGCACTGAGGTGGAGGTGGTCGCTAACCACAGGTACCTTGGGGTGCAGCTTGACAGTGAGCTGGAACTGGAAGTGTCATATGGAGGCGGTGTACAGGAAGGGACAAAGCCGACTGTATTTTTTAAGGAGGCTGAGGTCATTTAACATCTGCCAACCCCTGCTGTGCAGTGTCTACCATTCAGTGGTGGCCAGTGCTCTGTTTTTTGCTGTGGCCTGTTGGGGAGATGGCGCCCGTATAGCGGACAAAAACAGACTGGACAAGCTGATCAGGAAGGCCGGCTCAGTGGTCGGGGCTGAGCAACGAACGGTCCAGCAGGTGGCAGAGGCCAGAACTCTGAACAAACTGGGTTCAATAATGACCAACCCCACTCACCCACTCCATGCCCTGAAGGTGATCAAGAGCAGCATCTTCAGTCAGAGACTGATTGCACCAATGTTCAAAACTGAGAGACATAGGAAGTCCTGTTTACCAGCTGCTATAAGATTATATAATGCGCATAAATAACTGCACTTTTTTAAATTAATTGTATTTTAACTTGTATTTTAACTTGTATTTTAACTTGTTAAGTATGGAAGCCATTTGAGGAAATGTGTGGTGTTATGTCTGTCTTGAAGCTGTCGTGGCACTGTAATTTCCTGTAAAGGATTATTAAAGGTATAATCAATCAATCGATTGTTGGGAAGAAACTGTTCCTGAACGTGGATGTTACAGTTTTCAGTCCCCTATCCCTTCTCCCGATGGCAGCAGTGGGAGGAGAGGGTGGTGTGGGCTCTGCTGATGCTGGCTGCCCTTTTGAGTTAGCGATTTCAGTTGCCGCTCGTGTGTCAGACGATGCAGCTCGCCGTCGGTAGTGTCGTCGTCCAACATGTTGACAGAATTGTCGCCCGAACGCGTCACAGAGTGCATCGCGTCGTCGCTTCCAGGGATCGCCACGAGGAGGTTTTTGTCATGATCCCCAGCGATTCCAGTAACTCCCTTTAATGGTGGGGAGGTCAGTACCCGTGACGGACTGGGCAGTGTTCATCACTTTATGCAATCTCCTTCATTCCTGGACGTTCGAGCTGCTGAACCAGGCCGTGATGCAACCAGTCGATATGCTCTCCCCTCTACAGCTGTAGAAGTTCGAGAGAGTATCGGTGGACATACCGAACCTCCTCAAACTTCTAAGGAAGTAGGTACGTTGATAAGCTTACTTTGTGAGTGAATCAATCTGCCAGGTCCAGGACAGAGCTTCCTCGGTCAGGAATTAGAAGTATTGGACCCTCTCCACCACCATCCCATCGATGAAGACAGGTTTGTGGATCCTCAGCCTTCCTCTTCTGAAGTCAGCAATCAATCCCTTGGTTTTACTGACATTGAGAGCAAGGTGGTTGTTCTGGCACCATGTTGTCAGTCGATTCATTCAGTTTAGTTTATTGTTACGTGTATCGAGGTACAGTGAAATAATAATAATATCTTTTATTGTTTTATGAGAAGCTTTATGTTGCATGTTAGCCAGTCAGTAGGAAGACAAATCCTGATTACAAATTGAGCCGATTACAGTGTATGAAAACATGATAAGGGAATAACGTTTAGTGCAAGGTAAAGCCAGCAAAGTCCGATCAAGAATAGCCCGAGGGTCATCAAAGGGGTAGATAGTAGTTCAGCGCTGCTCTCTGGTTGTGGTAGGATGATTCCATTGCCTGATAACAGCTGGGAAGAAACTGTGCCTGAATCTGGAGGTGTGCGTTTTCACACTTGTGTACCTTGTGCCCGATGGGAGAGGGGAATAGAGGGAGTGACCAGGGTTCAACTCGTCCTTGATTATGCTGCTGGCCTTGCCCACTCTAGGGATTCCCTAGTGTCCTACCATTAAGGTAAATGTCCTACCCTCCTTTGACCTTGCAGGGCGCTTCACTTCACACTTATCACAATTAAAATCCATTTGCCAATTGTGTGCCAAACTTTCCAGCAGATTAATATCATCCTGTGTTCTAATATAATCCTTGCGGTACACAAAATAGTGATCTTATAAAATAGTTTGAGGTTATAGGTGTAAGGTATTAGGGAAGTCAACCAGGGCATAACCTTGGAGAAATCTATCTGCCATAGATGAGGCAGCATCTATGGAGCGAAGGAAATAGGCAACGTTTTGGGCCAAAACCCTTCTTCAGACTGAAGGACAGATCAGTCTGAAGAAGGCAACGTATCGGGCCGAACCCTATTTCCTTCGCTCCGTAGGTGCTGCCTCACCCGCTGAGATTCTCCAGCATTTTTTGTCTACTTTAGATTTTTCCAGCATCTGCAGTTCCTTCTTAAATAATGAGGAGTACTGGTACATCGTTCCCTGGAGGTGGTATCTCTGGTAGATAGGGTGACGGAGAAAGGTTTTTGTCACCTAGCCTTCATCAGTCAGGGTATTGAGTATAGAACTTGAACCATTATGCTGCGGTTGTACAGGACGTTGGTGAGGCCGTACGTAGGGTATTGTGCTCAGTTTTTGGCACTTTGCTGAGGAAAGATGCCATTAAGCTGGAAGAGTGCTATTGCGATTTACAAGGATGTAGCCAGACCCGAGGCCTGATCTACAGCGACAGGCTGGGACTTTACTCCTTGGAGTGCGTGAGCTGAGGGATGATCTTTTAGAGGTGGCTAAATTGATGAGGAGAACTAGATAAAATAAACAGTCTTTTGTCCCCAAGATACAGGAATCAAGACAAGACGGCATAGGTTTAAGGTGAGGGGGGAAAGATTTAAGGGGCAGGTTTTCCATACAGAGGGTTGTGGATATTTGGAACGAGCTTCGAGAGGAGGGTAGTGAGGCAGGGACAATACAACATAATAGAATCATTTGGACATGGTCCTGGATAGGAACCAGGTCTAGAGAGATATGAACTAGTTTCAATGGGGGCAATCTTGGTTGGCATGTGTTGGGTCAGAGGGCCAGTTTTGGTGCCGTTTGATCTAAGCTAGAACAGAGGAGAGAACTTTGTAAGCAGTTTGATAGTGAGAAGCAACTGTTTATCGTGAATAAAGTGTTTTCGTGCAACTGGGAGGAGTTGACTAAGTGGACGGAGTCGATTAGATTAGCAGGCAGGACAATGGAAAAGCAGTGGCAGAATTTCAGCAAATGTAATATATACTCGGCAGTATGTACCCAAGGAGGAGGAAAGATTGCAGGGACGGGCTGAACCCATGGTGGCTGACCAAGGGAGATAAGGATGGGGCGTGCGGTGGAAGGGGGAAATGTATTCGGAGGCAAAAGTTAGTTGTAGACTGTGACAAATTCAGAATTCAAGAAAGGAGGACAAAGTGGATAATAGAGAAAAAAACTGAGGGCAAACTAGCAAAGGATATGTGAAAAAAATAGACAGTGGGAAATCTGAAGGCTTGGGTTATTGAGGACGAGGGTGGCGGGTGTGTAGAACGAGTTACCAGAAGTGGTGAAGCAAAGAGATACAATTACAATGGACTAGTTCATGAATAGAGTAGATGGTGGGGGGGGATATAGGCCTAATGCAGGCAAGCAGGACGCACTTTGATAGGGGACATTGGTCACGGTCTGTTTCCGTGGTGTACAACTGTACATTTTAATTAATCTTTGCCTGTAATAGGGAGTGAGAAGTGGCGATGAACATTGATTAGATACATAGATATATAGGAAATAGGTGCAGGAGTAGGCCATTCGGCCCTTCGAGCCTGCACCGCCATTCAATATGATCATGGCTGATCATCCAACTCAGTATCCCGTACCTGCCTTCTCTCCATACCCCCTGATCCCTTTAGCCACAAGGGCCACATCTAACTCCCTCTTAAATATAACCAATGAACTGGCCTCAACTACCCTCTGTGGCAGAGAGTTCCACAGATTCACCACTCTGTGTGAAAACGTTTCTTCTCATCTCGGTCCTAAAGGATTTCCCCATAATCGTTAAGCTGTGACCCCTTGTCCTGGACTTCCCCAACATCGGGAACAATCTTCCTGCGTCCCCTGGAGAAGGAGGGTGGGAAATAGTGTTTGAGAACAAGGAAACAAGGCAGAGGACCCAGTCTACGGGCCTTCCAGTTATGGATATTTCCACTTACGGAATTAGCAACCAAAGACAATGTACACTGGAGTGCACATGAGTACCGACGAGCCGCACAGGAGGATGACGGGTAGTGCCACAGACTCGGGTTCGATCCTGACTAGGGGTGCTGCCGGTACGGAGTTTGTACCATCTCCCTGTGACCACGCAGGTTTTCTGCACTTGCTCCGGTTTCCTACCACATTCCAAAGACGTGCAGGTTTGCAGGTTAATTGGCTTCTGTAAAATTGTATCTAGTGTATAAGACGGTGGTAGTGGGCCAAAGAGCCAGTCTCAGCAACACACTGGTTCCACCAAGATGCAGACAGTTTAGTTTAGTTTAGAGATACAGCGTGGAAACAGGCCCTTCGGCCCAGCGGGTCCGTGCCGACCAGCGATCCCAGCACATTCAAGGGCCTGTCCCACTTTCACGACCTAATTCACGACCTTTTTTACTCGTGGACATTTTTTATCAGGCTAGAAAAACGCCCCAACCTACTTGATGCCACGAGTACCTACGACTAGCATCACGGCCTGCTACGACCTACCTACATAGAAACATAGACAATAGGTGCAGGAGTAGGCCCTTCGAGCCTGCACCGCCATTCAATATGATCATGGCTGATCATCCAACTCAGTATCCTGTACCTGCCTTCTCTCCATACCCCCTGATCCCTTTAGCCACAAGGGCCACATCTAACTCCCTCTTAAATATAGCCAATGAACTGGCCTCAACTACATTCTGTGGCAGAGAATTCCAGAGATTCACCACTCTCTGTGTAAAAAATGTTTTTCTCATCTCAGTCCTAAAAGATTTCCCCTTTATCCTTAAACTGTGACCCCTTGTTCTGGACTTCCCCAACATCGGGAACAATCTTCCTGCATCTAGCCTGTCCAACCCCTTAAGAATTTTGTAAGTTTCTATAAGATCCCCCCTCAATCTTCTAAATTCTAGCGAGTACAAGCCGAGTCTATCCAGTCTTTCTTCATATGAAAGTCCTGACATCCCAGGAATCAGTCTGGTGAACCTTCTCTGTACTCCCTCTATGGCAAGAATGTCCTTCCTCAGATTAGGAGACCAAAACTGTACGCAATACTCCAGGTGTGGTCTCACCAAGACCCTTACAACTGCAGTAGAACCTCCCTGCTCCTATACTCAAATCCTTTTGCTATGAATGCTAACATACCATTCGCTTTCTTCACTGCCTGCTGCACCTGCATGCCTACTTTCAATGACTGGTGTACCATGACACCCAGGTCTCGTTGCATCTCCCCTTTTCCTAATCGGCCACCATTCAGATAATAGTCTACTTTCCTGTTTTTGCCACCAAAGTGGATAACCTCACATTTATCCACATTATACTGCATCTGCCATGCATTTGCCCACTCACCCAGCCTATCCAAGTCACCTTGCAGTCTCCTAGCATCCTCCTCACAACTAACACTGCCCCCCAGCTTCGTGTCATCCGCAAACTTGGAGATGTTGCCTTCAATTCCCTCGTCCAAATAATTAATATATATTGTAAATAGCTGGGGTCCCAGCACTGAGCCTTGCGGTACCCCACTAGTCACTGCCTGCCATTCTGAAAAGGGCCCGTTAACTCCTACTCTTTGCTTCCTGTCTGCCAGCCAGTTCTCTACCCACATCAATACTGAACCCCCAATACTGTGTGCTTTAAGTTTGTCTACTAATCTCTTATGTGGGACCTTGTCGAAAGCCTTCTGGAAGTCCAGATATAACACATCCACAGGTTCTCCCTTACCCACTCCACTAGTTACCTCCTCGAAAAATTCTATAAGATTCGTCAGACATGATTTACCTTTCATAAATCCATGCTGACTTTGTCCACTGATTTCACTACTTTCC
>NC_045960.1:11430793-11488293 GCF_010909765.2 Amblyraja radiata
ACCCCACATTGCCACCCCCAGCTGCCTCTCCCTCTCTCCCGCAGGTGTGGCCATTGGCGTTGCAGGTGTGGTTCATCTTCACCGTCACCATCAGCGTCTTCCCCGCCGTCACCATGGACGCCGTCTCCACGGTGGCCGGAGACGGGATCTGGGGTACGTGTGGGGAGGGGTGGGTGGGGAGGCAGAGGGGGGAGAGGGTGAATGGGGAGGAGGAGAGGGGGATGGGGAGAGAGGGGAGGGGAGGAGGAGGTCTCGCGGCCGGGGGAGTGGTGGTTCGGTGAGGGGAGGGGGGGGGGGGCAAGGTTGGGGGTGGATGAGGTGGGACGAGGGAGGAATTGTGGAGGAGGGATGGAGTGAGGATGAGGGAGGGAGGGTGCGGAGAGGAGAGGTGGGAGTCGGGGAAGGGGCAGTGTTGAGGTTGGTGGGATTTGGGGAGGGGGTTTGAGTTTGGGCGGAGGGGGC
Source organism: Amblyraja radiata (assembly GCF_010909765.2). Lineage (NCBI taxonomy): Eukaryota > Metazoa > Chordata > Chondrichthyes > Rajiformes > Rajidae > Amblyraja > Amblyraja radiata. The sequence continues at coordinate 11,431,256 of NC_045960.1, forward strand.
GGGGGATGGGAGCGGGGTGGAGGGGTGTGGGCGGGATCCCTGTCAGCAGAGCTCAATGCTCAGGGTCACCCCTCTGCCCTCGTTGTCACCCCCGATTTCCTGTCACTAACCCCTGTCCATGTCTGAAGGGCTCTACTTCATCCCCATCTCCTGCTTCCTCGTGTTCAACCTCTTCGACTGGTTCGGCCGCAGCCTGACCGCCTTCTGCATGTGGGTGAGTGAGTCCACAGTGTGATAACGGAGGGAGCGAGGGGAGGAGGGAGCGAGGGGAGGAGGGAGCGAGGGGGAGGGAGGGGGAGGGAAGGAGGGAGGAGGGAGGGAGGGGTTGGCGCGAGTGAGTCTGCAGTGTGCGGTCCTCAGGGCAGGAGAGTGGAGGGGGTGAAGTGAGGCAGGGCGGGAGGGGTTTGGCTGAGCTCAGGGGCACAAGGGTAGGAGGGAGGGGAGAGAGGGGCTGAGGGAGGGGAGAAGGGAGAGAGAGGAGCTGAGGGAGGGGACAGACTCTGGCTACCCATCCCTGCGTGGTCAGGGCACTGGGCTGCAGCCGGTGTGCTGGTGGGTGTGTGACCCGCTTCCTATCCAGAGGATGTGGTGGGCAGTGAGCTGCCCCAACCAGCCACAGCTTCTACATAACATCCCAACAACAGGCCCATTCACAGGCACGAGCTGCAGGGGGTCACCAGAGAATGTCCTTGGCCAGCAGCAGTGCTGGCTGACTGGGGGAGAGGAGGACGGAGAGAGGGGGGCGGGGAGAGAGAGGGACAGACGGAGGGAGAGAGGCGGGGGAGGGAGAGGGAGAGAGGAAGGGAGAGAGACACAGGAGTGCATCACATTGTACCAAAGAGAAAAGAAACAGTTCAGAAGTACTGTTGCAGCTGTTGAGGAGAGGGAAGAGGATAAAGGGGAGGGGGGAGAGGGAGAGTGAGAGCGAGGGGAGAGATGCATGGCGTGGGGAGAGAGGAGACAGGAGTTGGAGGGAGGAGAGGGTATGAGAAGTAATAGTAAGGAATGGGGAAGGGAGGGAAGGAGGGGGCAAGGAAAAGCTACTGGTGCCGGGAATTCCTGGCTAGTTTGCGCAGCATCTGTGGAGCGTATGTTACTGACTGTTCCGTGCCTTTGCATGAAAAATTATTAAGGTCTGAATATGTTTACAAAGGGGCCTGACAAAATAGTAAAGGGGGGGTGGAGGTCGAATGAATAAAGTGCATACAAGGCACGATTAGTAAGTTTGCAATCGACACGAGAGTGCACAGCGAAGGTGGTTGTCGGAAATTGCAGCAGGACCTTGATGGGCTGTGGAATGGTTAATGCATTTTAATGCGGATAATTGTGAGGTGTTATGCTTGGGAAGTCAAACCAGGGCAGGAGCTTGGCAGTGAACGGCAGGGCCTTGGGGTGTGTTGCAGAGCAGAGGGATTTCGGAGTGCAGTTGCTGGACAGAGTTCTTGTGCTTCGCCTGTCTGAATTGTCAGTCTGAAGAAGGGTCCCGACCCGAAACGTCACCTATTCCTTCACCCCAGAGATGCTGCTGCCTGACCCGCTGAGTTACTCCAGCTTTTGCCGTCTATCTTTTAGTATGAACCAGCATCTGCTGTTCCTTCCTACACATAAGTCCCTCATTTGCAGCAGCCGTAACAATCCTGGGATCTTTAAAACTTTGACACTCTTCCCACTGGCACGAGGAGTCCATCAACATATTTTGGCAGAGTCTTCCAGAACAACAGCCAGGGAAGAAGCTGTTTTAGGTCTTGAGTAACGAGGCTAAATTAATTAGTGATCACCCTCCAGTAAACAAGGGATCCTCTGTGGAAAAGTGATCTCAATAAGCATTTTGTATGCAATTCAATCACAACACAGATTGGTCAGAAGATATAATCTTTATGAAATGAAGCCAGTTTGAGGAATTATTTGGCTGAGTTTGAGAGTGATATCATCATATTCTAAAATATTCCCGATTCCAGGAATGAGTGGATTAGCATATGATGAGCGTTTGACAGCACTGGGACTCTAACTCGCTAGAGCTTAGGAGGTTGAAGAGGGGGCCTCATTGAAACTTACAGAATAATGAAATGCTTAGAAACATAGAAAATAGGTGCAGGAGTAGGCCATTCGGCCCTTCGGCCCTGCACCGCCATTCAATATGATCATGGCTGATCATCCAACTCAGTATCCTGTACCTGTCTTCTCTCCATACCCCCTGATACCTTTAGCTACAAGGGCCACATCTAACTCCCTCTTAAATATAGCCAATGAACTGGCCTCAACTACCTTCTGTGGCAGAGAATTCCACAGATAGATAGAGTGGATGTGGAGAGGATGTTTCCACTGGTGGGAGAGTCTAGGACCAGAGGTCATAGCCTCAGAATTAAAGGGCGCTCTTTTAGAAAGGAGGTGAGGAGGAATTTATTTTGTCAGAAGGTAGTTATTCTATGGAACTCATTGCCACGGAGGGCTGTGGAGGCCAAGTTGCAGGATGTTTTTAAGACGGGGATAGAAAAACTCTTGATTAGAACGGGTGTCAAGGGTTATGGGGAGAAGGCAGGGAAAGGGGATTTAGGAAGCAGAGATCAGCCATGATTGAATCATAGAAACATAGATGGGCCGAATGGCCTAATTCTACTCCTATAACTTGTGAACTTGTGAGAACTTGCCAATGCATAATAGAGGCATAGAGTGATACAGCGTGGAAACGGGCCCTTCGGCCCAACTTGCCCAGGTCGAACAACACTAGTCCCACCTGCCCACGTTTGGTCCATATCCCTCCAAACCTGTCCTATCCATGTACCTGTCTAAATGTCTCTTAAACGTGTTACAGTACCTGCCTCAACTACCTCCTGCAGCAGCTCGTTACATACACCCACCACCCTATGTGTAAAAATGTTATCCCTCAGGTTCCTATTAAATCTTTCCCCCTTCACCTTGAACCTATGACCTCTGGTTCTCGATTCCCCTACTCTGGGCAAATAATGGAACATATTGAAATACTTGGATGTTCCACAGCGATGTTGCAAGGGGAATAACATATGTGTGTGGGACAAAAATAGCCCGAGTGGGACAGGCCCTTCAGCTTGACAACCTTCTACTTTTCCAACTGAGCTTAACGGGGTCAACAGAAGACACAGAGTCCTGGAGTAACTCCGCAGGTCAGGCACAAAAACCTGGAGTATCTCAGCGGGACAGGCAGTGAAGGAACGGGCGACATTTCGGGTCGAGATCATACTTCTGACCCTTAACTAGAATTACTCCTTCTTCAACAACTGGGAATGTGGGATCCATTACTGTGGGCATGGGAACAAAGCAATAAGAGAGTTAGGACATGAGTGAGTCAGTGAGGCCACAATGTTTGGTGAATTGTGATGGGGGGGGGAGTGGGAATGTGGTAAGTATTAGACGATCAGCCAAAGTTGGAATGCTGGAATAAACAGCTAATGTTCAGGTTGGCACAGGGATGGCTGCTGAGACCTCAGCGATGTGGAGTGCATGCTAATGGCTCGGGTGAGATTGTCTCCAGGTTTGCTGATGATACAAAGGCAAGGAAGGAGGTGCTATCGGTCGATGCCAAGGGGGACTGCAGAGCGATGTGGATAGTTTGTAGAGAGCTGGCGAGAAGGCAGAGGCTGAGGGAGTATTATGTGGTTTAAATGCATGGTCAAGGGAACAGGAATTTCAAACGTGAGAATGCTGCGTTTGGAAACAGCAGCACACAGCAGACAACCAACACGAGGGGACTGCTCGTCGTTAGGAAGGCAGATGGAATGGAATGCTGCCCTTTGCCGTGGGAGGCTGGGAAAATGAAAAGTCTGTGGGAGCACATCCTGGGGCTCGATGCTGTATATCTCCACGAGATGCCAAGCAAAGTCAGATTGCCGAGGCCACCGATAGAGCCGTGGAGTTGGGACATTTGTGTGCGTGAGACAGGTATCAGCAAGACATTATTCCCCATCGAATGGCCTGTGTGGCCTCTGTTGTAGTGGGAACGCCCGGGCTGGGAAACACAAGGCTTTCCTCCAACTGGGAGCGCAGTGGGTCATTGAAATACTTCACTGCGGCCATGTGCCAAACCAACGAGAACTTCAGCAACATTCCCTGACTCAAAAAAAATCCCACACTATTAAACACGCCCAACAACTTAAAAACAACTTATTTAGCTCCCTAACATATTGCGGCTGTTATGCAGTGCCACCCTTCCCACAGTGCAGTGCTTCCTCCTACTACAAGCGCGGTGCTCCCTCAATGCTGTCTCACCCACTGAGCTCCCTCTGCACCCCCCCCCCCCCCCCCACGGTGTGCCCCCCCCCCCCCCGGCCTGGCCAAGCTGGCCTTCCGCCAGTCACCGCACCAGGCAGACGTGGGCTTTGCCCGAGCCAGTTGATTACCCCCTTTACCCGTGTTACGTCCGTGCCCGGCTGGTGTTAGAGAGGAACATTGTTGTATAGTAGTTATTAGTCTATTTATAGACAATAGACAATAGGTGCCATATGGCCCTTCGAGCCAGCACCGCCATTCAATGTGATCATGGTTGATCATCCCCAATCAGTACCCCGTTTAGAAGATTGAGGGGGGATCTTGTAGAAACTTACAACATTCTTAAGGGGTTGGACAGGCTAGATGCAGGAAGATTGTTCCCGATGTTGGGGAAGTCCAGAACAAGAGGTCACAGTTTAAGGATAAGGGGGAAATCATTTAGGACCGAGATGAGAAAAACATTTTTCACACAGAGAGTGGTGAATCTGTGGAATTCTCTGCCACAGAAGGTAGTTGAGGCCAGTTCATTCGCTATATTTAAGAGGGAGTTAGATGTGGCCCTTGTGGCTAAAGGGATCAGGGGGTATGGAGAGAAGGCAGGTACAGGATACTGAGTTGGATGATCAGCCATGATCATATTGAATGGCGGTGCAGGCTCGAAGGGCCAAATGGCCTCCTCCTGCACCTATTTTCTATGTTTCTATGTTTCCTGCCTTCTCCCCATAGCCCCTGGCTCCGCTATTTTTAAGAGCCCTATCTAGCTCTCTCTTGAACACAATTGTTTGGAATTCAGTGTCTGAATAATTTGGGATTTTACTTCGGAGTCACGTTAGTGACTACGTGAAGAACCCCGCCAGGACACATGCGTGCCATATCGCTACACGCATTGCAACGAGTCACAGCAGGGGGAACGACGTTCCCCTTAGCGGCAGAATTTGAAAGCCGGGAACAGCAGGTAAGGAGACTGCGTTCCTTCCACTTACCTTACAGGTGGAGACATGGACCAGATCCACGAAGGCTGCGGGAAAGCTGGCGGGGGAGAACCGCGGAGTTGCGGGCAGCCGGCAGCAGCAGCCAACGGCACGCCAATCTCCCGTAATGGGAACAGCTGTGCCCGACTTCGCTCCCGACTTCGCTCCCGCGCCGAGGTAGAGCGAAGCAAAAAACTAACAGAGTCGTTGACTCCGATGAGTCCGACTCTGACTAAGCCGCGAGCGGCCAGTGCCCGTGAGCATTGGAGCCGGTTGGAGCGGCTGCAGGAACTGGAGCAGGAGCGGCTTCAGGAGCAGCCGCGAGCGGCCAGTGCCCGTGCTCATTGGAGCCGGTTGGAGCGGCTGCAGGAACTGGAGCAGCCGCGAGTAGCCAGTGCCCGAGAGCATTGGAGCCAGCTGGAGCGGCTGTTGGAGCAGGTACTCCAAAGTGACAGGCTCCGGGAGATGGAGACTAGTCACAGTGGGCAGCTAGTAAGTCCTACAGCAGTACCTCTTGTAGGGCTGCACAGTGTTTCTCCCTCATCAGAGGGGAGTACAGGGGGTCAATTCTGGGCTGACCCTGAAGAGGGGTGCAGAACATACCCCTAGTGCACATGGGGTGCAAGAAAACCTATTGGATATGGTGTCCCAGTTTATTCAACCCGACCAAACTGGCCAAAACCTGGAACCTAAAATAGCTGCAAGTATCGACTACTTGTCATTCAACCAGCTATAAGGACAGGCATTATTGGACACCATAACAAGACACTTACCACCAGGGAACTGCAAAACACTGAATGTTCCCAGTGTCAACCAGTGTATTTGGAAACATGTTGGAGCCAGGGACTTGAAACTACAGAAAGTTCTGAAAGTCCTAACAGCGGGAATTACGGTTTTCGCCCGCACAATAAACAAAAAAGACATGACACAAGATCACCAGGATGCACTGGCTTTATTTTGCAACTACCAATACGAGTAAACAACATTAGGAAGAAGTGCCATCCAACCGGCTTTAGACCCTAATTTGCAGGCCTATGCAAACCTGGAACCTCCAAACCACCAATATTACTATTTGGAGGTGACTTATCAAAACAGGTAAAAGAACTTGACGAAGAGGGTAAAACCCTGGGGCTCATTAAAGCAACGTCTAAAAACTACTTCCTGGGGAATGCGCTAACCCTCAACACCGACCCAACTACAGATCCAGACACCGGCGCCTCAACGTCCACGGAGGATGCCGAAAAAGTAACAAACCCACCAATAGTAACCATGGAGGTAGGTGGGTCTGGTTCCTTACGAGGTTGGTGGGAGATTACAATTCTATCTGGATGCATGGAATAAATTAACTACCGACACTTATATTTTCAGAAGTATAGGGTTATACGATAGAATTTATACAAAACATAATCCTCCAGTTCAGCATGTACCGAACCGAATGTTCGTGCTTACAGGCAAAGAAAAATCAAAAGCGCATGCTGAACTACAGTGGCCATATAAAAAAGGAGTAATGGAGGATATCCAACACGAATCACAGGAATTCGTGTCCAAAATCTTTATCATAAACTAGATGGTGGTTGCCGCATCATCATAGATTTGACTAATTTGAATACTTTCGTACTATATATTCATTACTAGATGGGAACCTTTGTTACTGCTAAGCAATTGATTTCCTAGGTTACTACATGGCAAGCATCGATTTAAAAGATGCTTACTATACAGTACCCATTAGAGGTGACCACAGATGTTATTTAACACAATGGATCATCTGGGGTTCACCCTTAACTCAGTTCACATGTCAGTGACTTTGCCGAAAGAAAAGGTTACAGCCTTAATGGAGGCTTGCAGCAAAACAAAACCATCCATCAGACTGGTAGCAAGAATAATTGGCATTATAGTGGCTGCATTTCCAGCCACACAAATCAGACCTTTACATTATCAAATATTACAGAGGGCAAAAATTTGTGCACTCAAAAATTATGGGGGTCATTTTGACAGACCAATGAGCTACCAACAGAGGCCACAATGGAACTAAAATGGTGGAAAGATAACATTAGGCATTGTTCCGATCCAAACATTATCAGCTACCCGTCTATGGAACTACATACTGATGCCAGTGCACTTGGATGGGGTGCAACCAATTCCATCTCCAGCTGTGGGGGAGATGGAATGCACAGGAGGCATCATTATTACAAACACTGGGCATAAACTACCTGGGAATGTTGAGTGCATTCCATGGCCTTAAGTCATATTGTTCTGGGTTATATCACCAGCATGTTAGACTACAAATTGACAACACCACCGTGGTAGCATATATCAACCATATGGGTGGAAACATATCGACATCATGTGACAATTTGACCAACACAATTTGGCAATAGTGTATCCAGAGAGAGATATTTGGATATCAGCTACCTACTTACCAGGTAAACTAAATTTAGTGGCAGACAACAGTTCACGCAAATTCAATGAAAACACTGAATGGATGTTGGATAAAAATGTATTTGCTGAAATTACAGCACGGTATGGAACACCAGATATCGACCTATTCGCATCCAGGCTCACACCTGGATGCGAATTATGTTCATGGGAACCAGAACCTGGGGCAGTGGCAACAGATGCATTTTCGCTGCATTGGGGGATTGTTTATTTATGCATTCCCTCCTTCTGCCTCATCAGTCGGGTATTTAGGAATATACAGCAAGACTCCGCGTCTGGTATTTTGATAGTACCCGATTGGCCTACTCAACCATGGGTCCCGGTGATACTCGACATGGTATTAGAACCATGCATCACCATCCATCATAGACCTAATTTACTGGTTCTTCCTGCAACAAGGGGTAGTTACCCATGTCATAATTATATAAACCTATTAATTTGTAGAGTTGCAAGCACCTCTACTACACCTGGGACTGACGGACCGAACAGTGGATATTATTTCAGCGGCCCACAGACAGTCCACCAAAAAACAGTACTTGGTGTCTTCAAGAAATGGGAAGTACTGTCACAACAATAAACATCACCCACAGATCTATGAACATCCTGTCTGTTCTGGAATTCCTGGCAAGCCTCCATTACGATGAGAGGCTCAGTCATAGTGCCATCAACTGCGCCAGAAGTGCTCTGTCAACATACCTGTGGCAGGGAACAGAGCGACATTCTGTTGGGACACACCCTGGTAACCAAACTCATGAGGGGCATTTTTAATGTTAATCCCCCAAGAATCAAGTACTCCCAAATATGGGATGTGAGCATTGTACTGACCATGTTAAGAAACTGGTCTCCAGCTACAGCTCTGTCCCTACAGAAACTGACTATGAAAACAGTCATGCTGATGGCCTTGGTCACGGCACAAAGGGTCCAGTCACTACAGAAACAAAGGTTGGACAACATGATTATTTCATCTGGAAATTTAACTTTTCACATCAATGAAATAGTCAAACAGAACAGACGGGTCAGCAGGCCTAAAAACAGAATTCAGGGCCTACCCGACAGATGGTCGTCTCTGTATTGTAACACACTTACTATTATATATGGAGTATACTAAGATCATCAGAGGGAAAGAAATGTCACTTTTAATCAGCTACAAACAGCCACTCAAAACAGTGACAGTCCAGACCATCTCTAGATGGCTAAAACAGGTCCTAATAAAGGTTGGAGTAGACACTAGCATTTTTAAATCTCACTCCACCAGGGCTGCAGCTACATCGGCAGCTATGAAGTTGGACGTTCCTATGGACCAAATCCTCAAGACAGCAGGATGGTCAACGGAGAAAACTTTCCGACGACTTTATAACAAACCAGTCATTGAACCTGGAACATTTGCAGAAACAATTTTAAGTTCTGTAATATAATTTACCCCATAAATAGGGGCTATAATTTGGTGTTAATAAATTTATCGTTGGGTTTTCAATATCGTATTGATGTCTAATGATGTTAACACTATTCTCCCCATAATCAAGGCAGATGTGATGCATGGACTCGTTCCACGGCATGAAATCACAGAGCTTTAAAATCTTCACGTAGTCACTCACGTGACTCCGAAGTAAAATAGTAAGATTAAACGAGAATTTACCAATTTGAAGTTTGATCGTTATTTTATGAGGAGTAACGTTGAGGGATTACGTGCCCTCCGCTCCCACCATTGATCATATACTCAACTGGTATCTCTTCTCTAATCTTACTATGTTTAGTCATTACAGTTATCTGTGATTTCACACCGCTGCTTTGAAGAATGACACGCATGCGTCCTGGCGGGGTTCTTCACGTATTCCCTCAACGTTACTCCTCATAAAATAACGATCAAACTTCAAACTGATAAGTTCTCGTTTAATCTTAATGTTTTGTATTATGTTGCTGGGTTTGTCACTACACTTTTGTTTTGGCTTTTTTGTTCGAAATCAAATAAATTATTTTGGATACAAAAAAAACCGTGCTGCTCCCTCAGTACTGCCCCTCCCTCAGTGCAGCGCTCCCAGGGTCCCTCTACGCAGGGATTCTCCCCCTCTACATCGGGGACCTGGGGTGGAGGGTACTGCACCGATGTGTTCCCCTGCAACCCATTTCTCTTGCGGTTCACAGACTCGCCAGCCGCCTGCCACTGTTGCGGGCTGGAAGATTCTGTGTACCACGTGTACATGGAGTGTGTGAGGCTGCAGCCTCTGTTCCAACATTTAATGGGGCTACTCCTTACCTTCTGGCTGCACTTCACACACACCATCCTCATCTTTGGACACCCTGTGCGTAGGGGAGAGGGTCGGGCTGAAGATGTCCTGGTCGGGTTGCTCCTGGGCCTGGCCAAGCTGGCCATCCGCGAGTCACGGCGCCAGGCGGTGGAGGGCTCTGCCCGAGCCGGCTGCCCACTTGCCCCTTTTCCGGGGTTACGTCTGCGCCTGGGTGGTGTTAGAGAGGGAATACCCGCTGTCCACGGGCGCCCTGGAGGATCTCCGGGACCGCTGGGCACCGCGGGGGGTGGAATGCATCCTTGACAAGGAGGGGGATATTGCTGTTTAAGTGTGTATTTGGTATTGAAAAATATTTGTTTGACTTGTATTATGGAAGTGGGTTTTGATTTAATTTATTTCATACTGTACATATTATTGTAAATAGTTGAATAAATCATTTTTGGTTAAAAAAAAAAGCAGCACGATGCCCCCTCCACACCGCCCCTCCCACAGCGCAGTGCCCCCTCCAAACCGCCCCTCCCACAGTGTGGTGCCCCCTGCACACCACCCCCCTCCCACAGCACAGTGCTCCCTCCACACCCCACCTCCCACAGCGCGATGCTCCCTCCACACCCCACCTCCCACAGCGCGATGCCCCCTCCACACCCCCCCTCCCACAGCGCAGTGCCCCCTCCACACCTCCCCACCTCCCACAGCACGATGCCCCCTCCACACCGCCCCTCCCACAGCACGATGCCCCCTCCACACGGCCCCCCCACAGTGTGGTGCCCCCTCCACACCCCACCTCCCACAGCACGATGCCCCCTCCACACCCCACCTCCCACAGCACGATGCCCCCTCCACACCCCCCCCTCCCACAGCATGATGCCCCCTCCACACGGCCCCCCCACAGTGTGGTGCCCCCTCCACACCGCCCCCTCTCCCACAGCACAGTGCCCCCTCCCACAGCACGATGCCCCCTCCACATCTCAGATATGCAAAAATAGCAATCATGATAAAGGAAAAGTAATTTTGCTACTTTTTTACATATCTTTCATTCATCACTCTCTACATCACCGTCTATATCTCTCATTTCCCTTTCCCCCGACTCTCAGTCTGAAGAAGGGTCTCAACCCGAAACGTCACCCATTCCTTCTCACCAGAGATGCTGCCTGACCCGCTGAAAAGTTCTTGTGTGGCCTAGGGACAGAGAGTGCAGATCAGTGCAGAGTTAACAAAGGCCTTGGGCATGGTTGGACATGATGTAGTGGTGGAAATCAGGAGACGTCACCAAGTAGCAAAAGAGCAGATCCCGTGGGAGAAAGTATTTATTGGTCATCGGATAATACTGGTAATACTGGGTGTGTCAGCATGCCAATGGCGTAATGCAGTGATTTATGTGAGAATTTAACCTGCATGTAAGCACTCTAATAAGCTGGGAGATTAATTCAAGCAATGCATTTGTGTAGTTTTATTCAATTCACGGAGGACCTAGCTAGGCAAAAGACTGCTTTGTATCTTATTTTGTGCGGTGAGAAGCAACTGGTTGGCAATCTTGTTGTGAAGATTAACCATAACATGAAAAACATTTACATTGGGTTTCACATTGTTGTCATTCAATATGAATCTTGTGTTTCGTTTAGTTTATTGTCACGTGTACTGAGGTACAGTGAAAAGCTTTTTGTTGCACGCAATCCAGTCAGTGAAAAGACAATACATGTTTACAATCAAGCCGTCCACAATGTACAGACTGGATAGACTCGGCTTGTACTCGCTAGAATTTAGAAGATTGAGGGGGGATCTTATAGAAACTTACAAAATTCTTAAGGGGTTGGACAGGCTAGATGCAGGAAGATTGTTCCCGATGTTGGGGAAGTCCAGAACAAGGGGTCACAGTTTAAGGATAAGGGGGAAATCTTTTAGGACCAAGATGAGGAAAACATTTTTCACACAGAGAGTGGTGAATCTCTGGAATTCTCTGCCACAGAAGGTAGTTGAGGCCAGTTCATTGGCTATATTTAAGAGGGAGTTAGATGTGGCCCTAGTGGATAAAGGGATCAGGGGGTATGGAGAGAAGGCAGGTACAGGATACTGAGTTGGATGATCAGCCATGATCATATTGAATGGCGGTGCAGGCTCGAAGGGCCGAATGGCCTACTCCTGCACCTATTGTATTGTATTGTATTTTAATGACCACACAGCCAGGCTGGTGGAATTTTGGGTTGTGCAGCGATACAATAATAAAGAACACACAAAATGTAACACAAACGTCCACCACAGCATTCATCACTGTGGTGGAAGGCACAACATTTGGCCAGTCCTCCTCCACTTCCCCCCCGTGTACAGGACCAGAGTCCAGAGTCAGTCCAGGATCGGCTCTTCCTCACCGGAGACCGCGGCTTTAGATTGTTGTAGGCCGCAGACCGGCGGTCGAGATTTAAAGTCCCCGCCGCAGCCAGAAGCACCGTAGACTGCAGGGCCGGCGGTCGAAGCTCCCCTCCAGGGGTGATGGTAAATCCACGCCGGCCCCGCGGTAGAAGTTGGACGCGGGCCGGCAGTGGTGGCTTCTTCTTCCCCCGGGTCCCCCACGAGGGATCCCGGGCTGTAGACGCCGCACCAGCTGGAGCTCTGCAGACCGCGGCTTCAGGCTGCGACTTCAGGCTGCCGGCTGCCCCGGGCCAGCGAAACGGAGCGCTCCCCTCCAGCGAGCCCCAGCGAGGGCTCACCCGCTCCACGCCGAGAGTCCACGCTGCGCCCGCCGCTGAAGCCCCGGGCGCGTCTCCGGGAAAGGCCGCGCCGATCCTTGATGTTAGGCCATGGAGGAGGCGACCTGGAAAAAGTCGCCTCTCCATGGAGGAGGCGACCGAAACGGTTTCCCCCTTACTCCCCCACACCACCCCCCACACAAAACACACAAAGGAACATTAAGCACATACTTTAAAACATACTAAAAAAAATTAAAAAGTTGAAAAAACTGACGCACTGCTGACATGGCTGCTGCCAGAGCAGCGCCCCCTACAATGTTTCTATGTTTCTATGTTTACAGATACAGGATAAAGGGTATAACATTTAGTGCAAGATAAAGTTCAGTACAGTCCGATTAAAGATATTGTGGATGTCTCCAATGAGGCAGATGGGATGTCTTGACTGCTCTTTAGGTGGTGAGAGGACTGTTTAGTTGCCTAATAACAGCTGAGAAGAAACTGACCTGAATCTGGAGGTATGAGTTTTCAAACTTCTGTTCCTCTTGCCATATGGGAGAGGGGAGAAGAGGGAGTGACCAGGGTGAGACTGGTTCTTGATAATGCTGGTGGCCTTACCGAGGCAGTGTGAAATGTAAATCGAGCAGAAGAAAATGTCATATGGGTGAGAGGAGAATGGGGCTGGTTGATTAGAAAGTATTGCCACTGCCATAGCTTGCAAGAAATATTTTTACAAGTTAAAGCCCTGTCCCACGGTACGAGTTCATTCCAAGAGCTCCCGAGTTTGCCCTGATTCAAACTCGGAGATTTACGGTAATAATAATAATAATAATAATATCTTTTATTGTCATTGCACGTCAGTGCAACGAGATTTAGTGTGCAGCTCCACTGATGTACAAGAAAGGTAAATAAATACAATACATAAATAAGCAAGCTGAATTGATTGACGTGACCATCTGAGGGAGACTGTCCAAAGGGGGTGAGTGGGGGGGCACTCATTAGGGCCGGTTCAGAGCCGCTATAGCTCTTGGGATAAAACTGTTCCTGAGTCTGGAGGTTCGGGCGTAGAAGGCCTTATAACGTCTGCCGGAGGGAAGTAGTTGAAACAGACCGTGGCAGGGGTGTGATGAGTCCTTATGGATGCTGAGGGCCTTCCTGAGGCACCGCGTGTGGTAGATGCCCTCCAAGGCTGGTAGCTCTGTCCCGATGATCCGCTGCGCTCTGTTGACGACGCGCTGAAGAGCTCTCGTCTCCGCCTCCGTGCAGCTGAGATACCACACAGAGATGCCATACGTTAGTATGCTCTCTGTGGTGCAGCGGTAGAACGTTGTCAGCAGCTGTTGGGGCAGACCAGTCTTTTTTAATGTCCTCAGGAAGAACAGTCGTTGCTGTGCCTTCTTGAACAGCGCAGTGGTGTTGGTGGACCATGTGAGGTCTTCTGAAAAGTGAGTGCCCAGAAACTTAAAGCTGGACACTCGTCGGTACTCGGGGCTCTCGTGGACATTTTTCAACATGTTGAAAAATCTTCACGAGTCTTCCCGTGCTTACCTGCCGTTAGCGAGTCTTCCCGAGTACCTGCCGTTAGCGTTACGAGCCGCTAAGAGACGTCCCCGAGCTCCGACGTACCCGCTACGTTCATTCTCCGTGCTTACCACGAGTTTGATTTTTTTTTAACTCGGGAGGGCTATTGGAATGAACTCGTTCCGTGGGACAGGGCTATTACAAAAAAACAATCCTGTCTGAAAGGAAAAGTGATTCATCCAGGGCTGACGGAGAAATTGAAGTTGGACACTTCCAACATCGCTAGAAAGAGCAGTGGGAATCGGATCGTTTTCGAAATCGGCAAAGAAGGAGCAAAATACTGATGATAAAGGCACAACAGATTACTAGTGCAGATTGGAGGGAAACATAAAAATAAATTGCAAGAGCTTTATGTACATACATTAAAAGGACAAGACTGCCACCTTACTGTCAAGGAAGGTATAAAACAGAACAAGGAAATAAATTCCATGGACTGGCAGTCACCTTCCACTCTTCTGTAGATTGTGGGGTTTTTTCTTGTGGGTTAAAAGGGAGCAGATGTGACCCCACTGTTCAAGAAATGAGAGAGAAAACGAGGAACCACCCAGCTCTTAGCGTAACGTCAGTGGCGGGAAAGGTGCTAGATTCTACAATGAAGGACCTAATAACTAAGAAAGGATTTACCATAACCAATGCGTGGGAAGGAACTGCAGATGCTGGTTTAAACCGAAGATAGACACAAAATGCTGGAGTAACTCAGAGGGACAGGCAGCATCTCTGGAGAGAAGGAATGGGTGACGTTTCGGGTCGAGACCCTTCTTCAGACTGATCGCTTGTCCCGCTGAGTTACTCCAGCATATTCACTAGAACCAACATGAAGGGAAACTCATGTTTGACTGAGCTACGGGAATTAGAGTTGTGGTGAGGTCATACAGTGCGGAAACGGGCCACACCAACCAACATGTCCCAACTACACTAGTCCTACCTGCCTGCGTTTGACCCGTATCCCTCTAAAAACTGGTCCTATTCATGTACCTGACTAATTGCTTCTTAAACGTTGCGATAGTCCCTGCCTCAACTACCTCCTCCAGCAGCTTGTTCCATACACCCACCACCCTTTGTGAAAAAGTGAGACAGTGGACTCATGGACACTGGCTGATTTTTTTTAGACTTACTAAATTCCAGGAAGGTACCAGAAGATTGGAAGGTAGCCAATGTGGCTTCCATGTCCAAAATACAAGACAGACCGCGCGCGGGGAGTTATAGGCTGGTTAGTTTTACAGTTTATATGACAAGGATGCTGAGGTCAACAATCAAAGAGTAAAGCCAAATACAATCAAACCAAGTCAGCAGGTTTTATGAAAGGAAAGTCATGTTTGACAAATGTATTCCAATTCTTTGAGGCTGTAACAAGTAGAATTGATAGAGTATATATAGTAGTGTATTTAGATTTCCAAAAGGCACTTGACAAGGTGCCATGTAGAAGGCAGTTGCATAAATGGTGGCACAGTGGTGCAGCGATGGTGTCAGAGCACCGGAGACCCAGGTTTGATCCTGACCACGGGTGCTGTCTGTTTGGAGTTTGTACGTTCACTCTGTGACCGTGTGGGTTTTCTCCGGATGCACCGGTTTCCTTCCGCATTCCAAAGACTTACAGGTTTGTAGGTTAATTGACTTCTGTAAATTGCCCCTAGAGTGCAGGATAGAACTAGTGTACAGGTGATGGCTGGTTGCCATGGACTTGGTGGGCCGAAGGATTGTTTCCATGCTGTATCTCTAAACTACACTACACCTTAATACCATTGTGATTGCCATCACAGGGTCTCATAAGGTTAGTGCACGTGGACTAGGGGATAATGCACTGACCTCTGCTCAGTCCACTTAAATCTACATGATCACCTGGTTGCTAAACATTTTAACTACCCCTCCCATTCACATACTGACATTTCTGCCCTGGGCCTCCTCCATTGTCAGAGTGCGGCCCAACCCAAATTGGAGGAACAGCATCTCATATTTCGCTTGGGCAGCTTACACCCCAGCGGTATGAATATCGACTTCTCTAACTTCAAGTAACCCTTGCCTTCCCTCTCTCTCTCCATCCCTCCCCCATCCTAGTTCTCCGACCAGTCTGACGGTCGCCCTGATTAAATTTTATCTCTGTATGCTTCGATGTCAACTTCCCCTGGCTAACAATGATCTGTTCTACATCTTCCTTGATCTTCGCTCCCCTTTAATGTCTCGTTTTCACACCTTACTTCTCCATATCTCTGTGTCTCCCTCTCCCCTGACTCAGTCCGACGAAGGGTCTCAACCCAAAACCTCATTTCGCACCTTCTATCCAGAGATGCTGCCCGTCCCGCTGAGTTACACCAGCATTTTGTGTCTAACTATAATATACTGACATGGATTGAGAATTGGTTATCAGTTCAGTTTAGTTTATTGTCACGTGTTCTGAGGTACGGTGAAAAGCTTTTCACTGTACCTCAGACACAACCTTGATTGGACTGATCCAGGATGGGGAGGAACCTGCCTACAGACAGGAAGTGTCACAGCTGGCGTCCTGATGCCATCGCAACAACCTGGAGCTCAATGCTCTTAAGACAGTGGAATTGATAGTAGACTTTAGGAGAGCTTCCCCTCTCCTCGCCCCACTCACCATCAACAACACCATAGTCACATCTGTGAAGTCTTAAGCTCCTGGGAACCATCAACTCCAAGGACCTTAAATGGGGGGGCCACCGTCGATTTCACAGTCAAAAAGGCTGAGGAAGCACAATGTGCCACAGGCAATGATGGTCCAATTCTATAGGACCATCGTAGAGTCTGTCCTCACCTTCTCCATCATGGTCTGGTTTGGCTCAGCCACCAAGCACGACATCCAGAGGCTGCAGCGAATCGTCCGATCAACTGAGAAGGTTATTGGCTGAAACTTTCCCTCCATTGACGAACTGTACACTGTAAGGGCCAGGAAGCGAGCGGGCAAGATCATCTCTGACCCCTCTCACCCTGGCCACAAACTCTTTGAATCATTTCCCTCTGGAAGGCGACTCCGGACTGTCAAAGCTGCCACAGCCAGATATAAAAACAGCTTTTTTCCACGAGTAGTAGCTCTACTCAATAACCAAAAATCTGTAGCCTCCTTTTGCTCAGGTATTTTATTCAATTCACATGTTTAATCGATAATATTTTATTATTAATGTTTTATGTATCATTCCTAACTGTCACTGTTTGTCATGTTTACACTTGCAGGCGGAGCATCAGGCAAATTCCTTGTATGTGAATACTTGGCCAATAAACTTATTCATTCATTTTGTTGCATGCTAACCAGTCAGCAGAAAGACAATACGTGATTACAATCAATCCATTTACATGATAAGGGAATAACGTTTAGTGCAAGGTAAAGCCAGCAAAGTCATAGAAACATAGAAAATAGGTGCAGGAGTAGGCCATTCGGCCCTTCGAGCCTGCACCGCCATTCAGTATGATCATGACTGATCACCAACTCAGTATCCTGTACCTGCCTTCTCTCCATACCCCCTGATCCCTTTAGCCACAAGGGCCACATCTAACTCCCTCTTAAATATAGCCAATGAACTGGCCTCAACTACCTTCTGCGGGAGAGAATTCCACAGGTTCACCACTCTCTGTGTGAAAAAAGTTCTCCTCATCTTGGTCCTAAAAGATTACCCCTTTATCCTTAAACTGTGACCCCTTGTTCTGGACTTCCTCAACATCGGGAACAATCTTCCTGCATCTAGCCTGTCCAACCCCTTAAGAAATTTGTACGTTTCTATAAGATCCCCCCTCAATCTTCTAAATTCTAGCGAGTACAAACCGAGTCTATCCAGTCTTTCTTCATATGAAAGTCCTGACATCCTAGGAATCAGTCTGGTGAGCCTTCTTTGTACTCCTTCTATGGCAAGAATGTCTTTCCTCAGATTAGGAGACCAAAACTGTACGCAATACTCCAGGTGTGGTCTCACCAAGACCCTGTACAACTGCAGTAGAACCTCCCTGCTCCTATACTCAAATCCTTTTGCTATGAAGTCAGATCAAGGGTGGTCCGAGGGTCACCAAAGAGGTAGATAGTAGTTCAGCACTGCTCTCTGGTTGTGGTAGGATGATTCAGATGCCTGATAACTGCTGGGAAGAAACTGTCCCTGAATCTGGAGGTGTGCGTTTTCACACTTCTATACCTTTGCCTGTTGGGTGAGGTGAGAAGAGGGAGTGACCAGGGTGTGACTTGTCCTTGGATGATGCTGCTAGACTTGCCAAGGCAGCGTGAGGTGTAAATGGAGTCAATAGAAGGCAGGTTGATTTGTGTGATCGTCTGGGTTGCGTCTACAATTTGCTGCAATATCTTGCAAGACTGGATGGAGCTGTTCCCAAACCAGGTGAAGGTTGTTGGGGATATGCTGAACTTCCTGAGCCTTCTAAGGAAGTAAAGTCGTTGGTGTGCTGACAGCATGGAGTGGAAATAAACAAATCCCTGTCCCGTGGCAGAATAATTAGTGTAGTCGCGCAGAGATTGGTGTCAGGGCAACAGACATTCATGACACCGAAATAAAAATAATGATGCCAGGAATACATATCAGGTCTGACACTGTGTGGAAAGGAAAGTAGGGTTACCTTTTTAGGTCTAATATCCTACAACAACACTGGGGGAGAGAGAGAATGTTAGCTTAAAGGGCCTGTCCCACTGTACGAGGTAATTCAAGAGTTCTCCCAAGATTTCCCCTGATTCGAACTCGGAGAATGTCCGTAGGAGTTTGTGGATGTCTCGTAGCGGCTCGTACGAGTAACGGTAGGTACTCGGGAAATCCGGTAAATTCGTGACGTTTTTCCAACACTTTGAAAAATGTCCATGAGTTAAAAAATACTCGTGATGAAAACAAATGTTACTTTTTACTCATACGAGCCGCTAGGAGGCATCCACGGACTCCTACGGACCCGCTACGGAAATTCTCCGAGTTCGAATCAGGGGAAAACTCGGGGGAACTCGTGAATTACCTCATACAGTGGGACAGGCCCTTTAGATTGCAGAGCTGGGGGGGAGAGGGTGGACAGGATAAAGGGGGGGATGGAGCTCTCGGGCAGTGGGGAAGGGTTGTGTGATCGTCATGCACTGTCCCTCGCACTGTGGGGATGGTTTGTCCGTCGAGTTTCTGTTGGGGGGGGGGGCGGGGTGTGGGTCCCACAGGCTGAGGGAGGAGGGGGTTGGGCCACGGGATTGATTCGGCCTCCACTGACTGTGACGTTTGTACCTCTGCTTCTCTGCATCGATCCGCAGCCCCGGAAGGGTAGCAAGTGGCTGGCGGCCTTGGTGATCACACGAGTGGTCTTCATCCCACTCTTCATGCTGTGCAACATCTACCCGCGCCAGCTGCCCGTGTTCTTCGCCCATGACGCCTGGTACATCTGCTTCATGGTCCTCTTCGCCTTCAGCAACGGCTACACGGCCAGTCTCTGCATGTGCTACGGACCGCAGTGAGTGCACGGCTGGAGAGGGGGCGCTGGGGTGTGGGTGAGGAGTGAGGGGAAGGGAGTGGAGAGGGGATGAGAGTGGGGAGGAGGAGGAGGAGGAGGGCACATGGTAGGTGGCGGAGGAGGGGAGTTCGAGGAGACGAGATGGCCAACTACCCCCAAGCCTGCCAGCCACCCTTTGCCTCTGTCCAGCTGCCCGGATCTCACTAAATAGCCACAAAATGCTGGAGTAACTCAGCGGGACAGGCTGCATCTCTGGAGAGCAGCAATGGGATGCTCTTGTCCCACTGAGTGACTCCAGCATTGTGTGTCTATCTTCGATTCAACCCGGCATCTGCCGATCCTTCCACACATTTTGCTCTGATCTCAAGTTCTCTCCCACACCTCCCCCAGTGCCCAGCCCCTCACCCCGCCCTCTCCTCTCTCCAAAAAGTTTCTTCCCCCACATCTCCAGGCACAGAGGTGATCGTCCTGGTCATGTGTAATATTATCAGGAGACAAAACTGGTGTCGGTCCCGGATCTAACAGGTTGCATCTCAAGCTTGAAGGTGGCTGTAGAACCAGCAGTCGCTTTAGTGACGAGCTTTCAGAATTCCCCAGACCTTGGGGAGGGAGGGATGTAGCAAAATGGGGATCTGTTTACCTGAGAGCTAGCCTGATATTAGAGCATAGAACAGCACGGCGCAGAAACGAGCCCTTCAGCTCACCATATCTGTGCCGACCGCCATGCCAATTTAATCCCATCTGCCTGCACATGGTCCATATAACCATATAACCATATAACAATTACAGCACGGAAACAGGCCATCTCGACCCCTCTAGTCCGTGCCGAACACATAATCTCCCCTAGTCCCATATACCTGCGCTCAGACCATAACCCTCCATTCCTTTCCCATCCATATAACTATCCAATTTATTTTTAAATGATAAAAACGAACCTGCCTCCACCACCTTCACTGGAAGCTCATTCCACACAGCTACCACTCTCTGAGTAAAGAAGTTCCCCCTCATGTTACCCCTAAACTTCAGTCCCTTAATTCTCAAGTCATGTCCCCTTGTTTGAATCTTCCCTACTCTCAGTGGGAAAAGCTTTTCCACGTCAACTCTGTCTATCCCTCTCATCATTTTAAAAACCTCTATCAAGTCCCCCCTTAACCTTCTGCGCTCCAAAGAATAAAGCCCTAACTTGTTCAACCTTTCTCTGTAACTTAGTTGCTGAAACCCAGGCAACATTCTAGTAAATCTCCTCTGTACTCTCTCTATTTTGTTGACATCCTTCCTATAATTAGGCGACCAAAATTGTACACCATACTCCAGAATTGGCCTCACCAATGCCTTGTACAATTTTAACATTACATCCCAACTTCTATACTCAATGCTCTGATTTATAAAGGCCAGCACACCAAAAGCTTTCTTTACCACCCTATCTACATGAGATTCCACTTTCAGGGAACTGTGCACAGTTATTCCCAGATCCCTCTGTTCACCTACATTCTTCAATTCCCTACCATTTACCATGTACGTCCTATTTTGATTTGTCCTGCCAAGATGTAGCACCTCACACTTATCAGCATTAAACTCCATCTGCCATCTTTCAGCCCACTCTTCCAACTGGCATAAATCTCTCTGTAGACTTTGAAACTCTTCTTCATTACCCGCAACCCCACCTATCTTAGTATCATCTGCATACTTACTAATCCAATTTACCACACCATCGTCCAGATCATTGATGTACATGACAAACAACAGTGGACCCAACACAGATCCCTGTGGCACCCCACTCGTCACTGGCCTCCAACCTGACAAACAACCATCCACCATTACTCTCTGGCATCTCCCATTCAGCCACTGTTGAATCCATCTTGCTACTCCACCATTAATACCCAACCATTGAACCTTCTTAACCAACCTTCCATGAGGAACCTTGTCAAAGGCCTTACTGAAGTCCATATACACAACATCCACTGCTTTACCCTCATCAATTTCCCGAGTAACATCTTCAAAAAATTCAAGAAGATTAGTTAAACATGACCTTCCAGGCACAAATCCATGTTGACTGTTCCTAATCAGACCCTGTTTATCCAGATGCTTATATATATTATCTCTAAGTATTCTTTCCATTAATTTGCCCACCACTGACGTCAAACTAATAGGTCTATAATTGCTAGGTTTACACTTAGACCCCTTTTTAAACAATGGAACAACATGCGCAGTACGCCAATCCTCCGGCACTATTCCCGTTTCTAATGACATTTGAAATATTTCTGCCATAGCCCCTGCTATTTCTACACTAACTTCCCTCAATGTCCTAGGGAATATCCTGTCCGGACCTGGAGACTTATCCACTTTTATATTTCTCAAAAGTGTCAGTACTTCCTCTTCATTGATCCTCATAGTTTCCATAGCTACTCTACTTGTTTCCCTTACCTCACATAATTCAATATCCTTCTCCTTGGTGAATACCGAAGAAAAGAAACTGTTCAATATCTCCCCCATCTCTTTTGGCTCTGCAGATAGTTGGCCACTGTGACTCTCTAATGGACCAATTTTATCCCTCGTTATCCTTTTGCTATTAATATAGCGGTAGAAACCCTTCGGATTTACTTTTACCTTACTTGCCAAAGCAACCTCATATCTTCTTTTAGCTTTTCTAATTTCTTTCTTAAGATTCTTTTTACATTCTTTATACTCCTCAAGCACCTCATTTACTCCATGCTGCCTATAACTATTGTAGATATCCCTCTTTTTCCGAACCAAGTGTCCAATTTCCCTTGAAAACCATGGCTCTTTACAATTTTTACGATTTCCTTTCAACCGAACAGGGACATAAAGATTCTGTACTCTTAAAATTTCACCTTTAAATGTACTCCATTTCTCTTCCACATCTTTCCCATAAAACAAACTGTCCCAATTTACTCCTTTTAAATCCTTTCGCATCTCCTCAAAGTTAGCCTTTCTCCAATCAAAAATCTCAACCCTAGGTCCAGTTTTGTCCCTCTCCATAATTATATTGAAACTAATGGTATTGTGATCACTGGACCCGAACTGTTCCCCAACGCATACCTCTGCCACCTGACCCATCTCATTTCCTAACAGGAGGTCCAGTACCGCCCCTTCTCTAGTAGGTACTTCTATGTATTGTTGCAAAAAACTATCCTGCACACATTTTACAAACTCCAACCCATCCAGCCCATTTACAGAATGTGTTTCCCAGTCTATGTGTGGAAAATTGAAATCTCCCACAATCACTACCTTGTGCTTACTACTAATATCTGCAATCTCCTTACATATTTGCTCTTCCAATTCTCGCTCCCCATTTGGCGGTCTATAATACACCCCTATAAGTGTTGCTACCCCTTTCCCATTTCTCAGTTCCACCCAAATAGCCTCCCTAGACAATCCCTCTAATCTATCCTGCCAAAGCACTGCTGTAATATCTTCCCTGATAAGCAATGCAACACCTCCACCTCTTGCCCCTCCAATTCTATCACACCTGAAGCAACGAAATCCTGGAATATTTAGTTTCCAATCACAGCCCTCCTGCAACCATGTTTCACTGATCGCCACAACATCATACTTCCAGGTGTCAATCCAGGCTCTAAGTTCATCCACTTTTCTTACAATGCTCCTAGCATTAAAATATACACATTTAAGAAACCCACCCTCTCTTATTCTCTGATTATTTTCTTTTTCTTCTCTCTCCCCTACATTTTGGGTCAGAGTGCTACCATTCTCTGCCCCCTGCTTCACACATATCTGTCCATTGCCTTGGAAAAGAAAGATACAAAGTGCTGGAGTAACTCAGCGGGTCAGGCAGCATCTCGGGAGAACATGGATGGGTGACATTTTGGATCAAAACCCTTCTTTTGATCCTGTTCATTCCCTTCCTGATCATGTGCCTTATCTAAAAGCATCTTAAGCACTACTATAGTATTGGCTTTCACCACCATCCCTGACCGCACGATCCAGGCATGCACCACTCTCTGCGTAAAAACAATTGTCCTCCTTCAAACTTTTCCCCCTCTGACCTTAAAGCCATGCCCTCTAGTCTTTGACAGTTCCACCCTGGGGAAAACAAACTCTGGCTATCCATCCTATCTGTGTCTCTCGTATACCTTTCATATACCTTAATCGGGTCTCCCTCAGCATCTGACACAATGCTTATAACAAGTTCTCTCCTATCCCATTGAACATCCCGGGGAATCTCTTCCACACCCTCTCCAAAGCTCCCCGTCTTTCCCGTAACAGGGCGACCAAAACTCTAAACAAATTCTCCAAAAATGACCTTGCCGCACTGCATCTGCCATTTCTCCACCCATTTTGGTCGCTGATCTATATCCCGTTGTACACTTTGACAGCATTCCTCACAGTCTGTAACCCTAGCAATCTTGGTGACGTCTGAGTGAGGACTTGCTAATCAGATCACCTACGTTAACATCCAAATCATTTAAGTAAGTCACAAACAAACAAGGTCCCAGCACAGATTCCTGCAGAACCCCACTGGCCAGAGATGTCCAGCCTGAATTCATCCTTCCAGCCCGATCCTCTCTTCCGTGACCAAGCCAGCTTTCATGATTCTTCCTAAGCTTCGCTGGGTAGTTTCTCCTGGCTGGGAGTCTGACCCCACTGGTTCTTATCAGGTGAGAGAGGGTGAATATTAGGAATTCTCTATCCAAGAGGCTTGTGGCACTGTGTATGTTAAGACACAGACAGGTGGATTTGTGGATATAAAGGGACTGGAGGGAGATGTGTAGAGTAGAGTGGTGCAGAGGTAAAAGATGAGCCAGGATCTTATTGAATGGTGGAGCAGGTGCCTGGGGCAGAATCGTCACCTCCTCTGAAGAAGATGGGTCTCGACCCAAGAGGTCACCTATTTCTTTTCTCCAGAGATGCTGCCTGTCCCATTGAGTTACTTCAGCATTTTGTGTCCATCGCCTCCTCCTGCTCCTGTTGATGCCAAGCCTGAGGTTACTTGCACAATGAGGAAGGGGTAGGATTTGGGTGGGAGGGGCCATCATCGAGATGCAACCTGTTGCCGGGGGTGTAGGCTTGTCAGGAGGTGGGATAGTAACGATGTTAGAAACATAGCAAAGAGGTGCAGGAGTAGGCCATTCGGAACCTTCGAGCCAGCACCGCCATTCAATATGATCATGGCTGATCATCCAAAATCAGTACCCCAATCCAGCTTTTTCCCCACATCCCTCGATTCCCTTAACCCAAAGAGCTAAATCTAACTGTCTTGAATACATCATCGAATGTTTGGGGTCAGTGCCAGTTGTCTTATGAGGGAAGGGGAGGTGGAGACTGGTTGCTGGATGTGTGGTCCATTGTTGTTTGAGGGGAGCGACTTGACTGATAGTAGGGGGGGGGGGGGTCTGTCACCGGGGGGACTGTTGTCAGGGGGACAGGGCTGTCGCCGGGGGGACAGGGCCCTGTTGCCGAGGGGGACGGGGCCTGTTGCCGGGGCGGGGGAACAGGGCCCTGTTGCCGAGGGGGACGGGGCCTGTTGCCGGGACGGGGGAACAGGGCCCTGTTGCCGAGGGGGACAGGGCCTGTTGCCGAGGGGGACAGGGGCCTGTTGCCGAGGGGGACAGGGCCTGTTGCCGAGGGGGACGGGGCCTGTTGCTGAGGAGAGGGAACAGGGCCCTGTTGCCGAGGGGGACGGGGCCTGTTGCCGGGGCGGGGGAACAGGGCCCTGTTGCCGGGGTGGGGGAACAGGGCCTTGTTGCCGAGGGGGAACAGGGCCCTGTCATCGGGCCGGGGGAACAGCCTGGCCATCGGGGCGGGGTCATTGGTTTGTCAGGGTGGGGTGCTCCTGTCAGGGTGGGACCTCGGGGATATGTATTGACTGTCATTTGACTGCTGTGTTGACAGGAACGTGTCGCCAAAGGAGGCAGAGATGGCTGGAGCTGTCATGTCGTTCTTCCTGTCCCTGGGGTTGGCGTCCGGAGCCTTACTCGGCTTTTTGGTCCGTGCAATGGTCTGATTCCAACCAGGTGTGGTGTGACACGAGCAAGCCTCCTCCACTTAACCCCTCCGTTCAGACCGTCCCTTCCTCCCTCCCTCCCCACAACCCCACCTCTCTGCTCCCCATCCAGTTTGTGCCCTTCCTACGCCACTGGCTTGGTCCGCGCGAAAGCCGAGTCCTGTACCCTCGCTCAACAGGCAACGAGAGTGTGAGAATGGGGAGGGGTGAGAGGGCCTTGGTGAAGAATGGGATGAGGGCAGCTCTCCCTGCCACAGCTCACCCTCCCTCTCCCCTCCCCACAAATCCCAGCCGGAGAGACATGCTGCACATTAATAAGAGACGCGAGTGCCTCCCGAACCAAACTATAATGTTGTTTAATTGACCTACTGCTAATGGAGGCCCAGGAAGTGGTACGGTCTTCCACGAAACTCGGCGGTATTAATGGCCATGGTCTGGCAAAGACCAGGATCTGGGTTGTCTATGTGGTCATCAGACGACAATGTCTCAGCAATAACTCTAGTTTTAATACAGTGTATATTTTTATGCTTGATGTTTATGTGTTTATAAAAGTATGCTGTCTAATCTGAATGACTTGGCACGCTCTGTTATATTTAACATCCTCCTGCATCCTTGGCAGTGTTAAATACAGGAAGCGGCAAACTTCATTACCACCTTGGTGTTAACAGATCACGGGAGTCTCTGTACTGTGGTGTTTAAAATGGACATGGAGAGCGACCTCTTCAGTCGCTCTGCTGGCATATCTCCGTGGGTAACGCTCCTTGAAAACACTGAATTACCTGTTGCTAGTTCTTGATGCCACCAGCATTTTGCCTCACGAGTGCGATCCTTACAGACAGCTCATAGAGTCGAGAGTGTTTTGTTGTCATATGTCCCAGATAGAGCAACTCAATTCTTACTCGCTGCAGCACAACAGAATATGCAAACACTGTAAATAATATGATAAATGAGAGAGAGAGAAAAGAAGACGGGCCGAAATACATGCGTCATTCTCTCTTCAAATATATTAAGAGTAAAAGAGAGACAAGATTGGACATTGGACCGATTGAAAATGATGCTCCACCTTCAACCATTCTGAGGGGTCCCAACCCAAAATATCCATGTTCTCCCGAGATGCTGCCTCTCCTGCTCAGTTACTCCAAATGATGCTGGAGAAGTTGTAATACGGGGAAAAAATAAATGGCAGATGACTATGTTTTTTTTTTGCATCAGTCATCACAGCGGAAGGCACCAGCAACTTGTCTGAAATTCAAGAGAGTCAGGGGTCAGAAGTTAGTTGAGTTGCTATTAATAAAGGAGAAGGTGTTTGGGAAGCTGAAAGGATGAAGGTGGATAAGTCACCTGGACCAGATGGACTATACCCCAGGGTTCTGAAAGAGGTGGCTTTAGAGATTGTGGAGGCGTTAGTGGTCATGTGACTTATGCTAAGAGAATGGAGCAGCTGGGCGTGTACACTCTGGAGTTTAGAAGGATGAGAGGGTTTCTCATTGAAACATATAAGAATGGTGAGGGTTTGGACACGCTAGAGGCAGGAAACATGTCCCCGATGAAGGGGGAGTCCAGAACCAGGGGCCACAGTTTAAGAATAAGGAGTAAGCCATTTAGAACGGGGACTAGGAAACACTTTTTCTCACAGAGAGTGGTGAGTCTGTGGAATTCTCTGGAGGCGGGTTTTCTGGATGCTTTCAAGAGAGAGCTAGATAGGGCTCTTATAAATAGCGGAGTCAGGGGATATGGGGAGAAGGCAGGAACGGGGCACTGATTGGGGATGATCAGCCATGGTCACATTGATCACTGGCTCGAAGGGCCGAATGGCCTACTCCTGCACCTATTGTCTATTGTCTATTATGAAGCTATGAACTCGAGGAGGGACAATACTGGACCTTATATTGGGAAATTAGCCTGAACAGGGTCTGTTTCCACTCTGAACTAAACTAATAGGTAGGCCCCAGAGGACAGGGCAAGGGACGGGGAGGAAGGGGTGGAGGAGTTTGAGCAGCAGAGATCGCTGCCAATCCCAAGTGAACAACTTTCCACAACAACAGGTAATACAGAATGCTGCAGTGCAGGCTATTCAGCCCATTGATACTGGCTCCACCATCCAACACCTGTCTCCATCAACTCCATCACCTAATACCTAAAGGTAGACACAAAATCCTGGAGTAACTCAGCAGGACAGGCATCATCTCTGGAGAGAAGACTTGGGCGACGTTTCGGGTCGAGACCCCGGTCTCGACCCGAAACGTCGCCCAATCCTTCTCTCCAGAGATGCTGCCTGTCCCGCTGAGTTACTCCAGCATTTTGTGTCTGCCTTCGATTTAAACCCCAGCGTCTGCAGTTCTTTCTTACACAGCTAATACCTAAACATTGGTCCTCAGAACGTCAGATTGCAGACTAGCTCAGGAACTGAGCACATTGGACAAGACGGGGAAGAGAAAATTAAATTTAAAAATAGAAATTTCATGAGCCATAAAAGCCACACCAGTGAAGGTCCAATGATGAGTTGGAAATGTTGGCAGTACCGGTGGACATCCGTGGGATGAGAAACAGCTAATGCTTCAGCAGAATGAGGTGTAGTGGGGTGTGTCAGCTCTGAATCAGAGCCACGCAGTAATGAAGTCCTGGGTTCGGGTCAAAATCTACATGGGTCACTCTCACTGCAGTGATAGCTGGCACCAGCAAGTCACACGGTGTGTGTGAGCAGGAAACCGGCGAGAGAGGGTGGGAGGGATGGTACTGCCACACTGTGGTACCATCCTTGCATATGCTGTTAAACCTCCATAATCTGTAATGAGAGTTGTACAGGGTCTTGGTGAGACCACACCTGGAGTATTGCGTACAGTTTTGGTCTCCAAATCTGAGGAAGGACATTATAGCCATAGAGGGAGTGCAGAGAAGGTTCACCAGACTGATTCCTGGGATGTCAGGACTTTCATATGAAGAAAGACTGGATAGACTTGGCTTATACTCGCTAAAATTTAGGAGATTGAGGGGGGATCTTATAGAAACGTACAAAATTCTTATGGGGTTGGACAGGCTAGATGCAGGAAGATTGTTCCCGATGTTGGGGAAGTCCAGGACAAGGGGTCACAGCTTAAGGATAAGGGGGAAATCCTTTAGGACCGAGATGAGAAGAAACTTTTTCACACAGAGAGTGGTGAATCTCTGGAACTCTCTGCCACAGAGGGTAGTTGAGGCCAGTTCATTGGCTATATTTAAGAGGGAGTTAGATGTGGCCCTTGTGGCTAAAGGGATCAGGGGGTATGGAGAGAAGGCAGGTACGGGATACTGAGTTGGATGATCAGCCATGATCATATTGAATGGCGGTGCAGGCTCGAAGGGCCGAATGGCCTACTCCTGCACCTATTTTCTATGTATCTATGTATCTTAAAGAATAGGTTCATGTCCTGGAGCTCTGTCTACCTAATTATCAGACCGGTGTTTATGGAAGCGTGCTGCTTCTTATTTATTTGTGCATTTCATGGACAGCGGAACCGGGGCAACCACATTGTTGGCAAGCATGCTTCATAACCCGAAATTATCCGGCCCGCAAGCGTACTTTTCTCTTCTTCTGAGGACCTGCGCCATCCAGAATCTCAGAACAAGCGTACAGTACAAAACCACGACCAGCCGAGGCGGAAACCTGGCCACAGCTGTGGTTTCATGTTTTGAAACATTCTGAGAACAATGTGAAAAATGCACTCATTTCTTCCTTCTCAAAAATAATCATATTTAAATGTGGGATATACGGATAAATGAATCGGCGACAGTGTCAGCGCAGCGGTATAGAGCCACTCTCACAGCAGTACGACTTTAGAAGTTTAGATGAATGAGAGGGAATCTCATTGAAACTGGTCGACACAGTAAGCCTTGGAGTTACGATCCGGACAATACTTCAACCCATTAGTTTAGAGATACAGTGCGGAAACAGACCTTTCAGTCCACCGAGTCCGCACCGACCAGCGATCCCTGCCTATTAACACTATCCTACACACACTAGGGACAATTTACATTTAAACCAAACCAATTAACCTACAAACCTGTACGTCCCGGAGAAAATAGAGTTTCCGGAGAAAACCCATGCGGAGAACGTACAAACTCTGTACAGACAGCAGCCGTGGCCGGGATCGAACCCGGTCTCTGGTGCTAAAAGCACTGCAAAGCCGCTGCGCCAACGTGCCGCCCGGTCGGTATTTGGTGGCTGAGGCAGGGTGGGCGGATGTATAATGGGGAGGAAGCTGCGGGGGCTGCCGGTGAGATGGGACTGGGGTATCAGGGGACGTGTTGCCACTTCTGCAGCTGGCACTTCCGATGCCCTTCAGTGATGGGCTGCATTCACAACACATGCGCTCAGTCAATCGATCGAGGCCTGTTGGATCGCCCAGCTGTTAACTTTCTATAGGGGGGTTGCACGTAAGGTCATGGGGTCATCGCACAGAGCTGCTCAGTCCATGTGGAGGACAACACTGTGTCGGCACACACTGTTAACACACGAAACGAGTACTTTCATACCTGTTAAAAACCTCCAAAATGGTCAATTTTACTTCGGAGTCACGTGAGTGACTACGTGAAGAAGCCCGCCAGGACGCATGCGTTACATATCGCTTTCACGCTTGTGAAACGTCAGGCGAGGGGGGTGGAGCGTCCCCCCGCAGCGGTAAGTTTGAAACCGCGACCCGCAGGTAAGTGATTTACTCTGCGGTAGTTTTTGTCCCCGCGCTGTTTTTACACAGGGGGGGAAGCTGGACAAAATAGTGTCCACAAGTGCTGTGAGTGAAGCTGGCTGGGGAGGACCGCGAAGTTGCGGGAGCCAGCAGCAGCTGAAGGCACAAGCCCCGTAAGGGATCAGCTGTGCCGACTTTTGGTCCCGCGCCGGCCAGAACACCACGGCCGGGCGGGAGACTATTCAAATGGGGCCGTCGACTTTTTGGACAAGTCGAAAACGGCAGGAGACGGGGTGGAACGACGCTCCCCCGTAGCGACAATTTCAACCTGGACCTGCAGGTAAGAGCTGCGGTATTTTTTGTGTGTTTACCATGCTGATTACAGGTGGAGAAACCAATGGGCTGCGACAAAGCTGGTGTGCTAGATGGGATCAGCTGTGCCCGATGTCGCCTCCGCACTGGCCAGATCCACTTCACGGCAGGGCAGTAAGGACAAAGCTGGTGAGGGAGGACCGCGGAGCAGCGGGCAGCCAGCAGCAGCCAGCGGCAATCGGATCACCGATAGTGGGATCAGCTGTGCCCGATGTCGCCTCTGCACCGGCCAGATCCACGCAGCCGGGCGGAAAGGCTAGACATAAAAACAAACAAGGTCGTGGACTCAGAGGAGTCCGACTTTGAACAACCGCGGGCGGCCAGCAACCGAGAGCGCTGGAGCCGGATGGAGCGGTGTGTGGAGCATTTGCTCCAATGTGACAGACTCCGGGAGATGGAGTCGGGTCACTATGGGCCCTATGATAAACCCACAGCAGTATCTCTTGAAGGGCTGCACAGTGCTTCCTCATCAGAGGGGAGAACTGCGGGTCAGTTCTGGGCTGACCTGGAAGAGGGGTCCGCAGAAGGAAAGACTAGTGTGCAAGGGGTGCAGGAACAAAAGAACCTACTGGACTAATAAAATGGACTCCAACAAACACTACAGCCAAAGACAGCACCCCTACGCACCCACCAGCAGAACTGGTGAAAGATCGATGGCCCGGTATTCAAAACATGAGTCTTTTTAGGCCATGGCCCAGGCCGGCCTTCTTGGAAGATGCGGGGACCTCCAACGCCAACCAAACCGAAAATCCAGACACCAGCGCAACAACAGCAGCGAAGAATTTACAAAAAGAAGTAAACCTGCCACGGGTAACTATGGAGGTAGGTGGGTCTGGTTCCCTACAAAATACAGGGAGCATGGAGGTTGGGGGGAGACTGCACTCTTTTCTGAATGCATGGAGCATGTTAACAACCGATACTTACATCTTAAGCAGTATCCAGGGATATACAATAGAGTTTATACACAAGTACAGCCCTCCAATTCAACATATACCGAACCGAATGTTCGTGCCTTCTGATAAAGAAAAATCAAAAGCGCAAGCTGAACTGGAGCGGCTTTACATAAAAGGTGTAATTGAGAAAACTCAACACGAACCATTAGAATTCGTGTCCAATATACTTATCAAAAACAAAAAAGATGGTGGTTGTCGCATCACCATAGATCTGACAAAATGGATACCTTTGTTACTGCTAAACAATTAATTTCCAAAGGTTACTTCATGGCCAGCATCGATTTAAAAGATGCTTACTATTCAGTGCCTATACGAGGTGACCACAGATGTTACGTAAAATTCAACTGGATGGGCAACTCTGGCAGTATAAAGCACTGCCAAATGCGTCATCAGCCCCAGGCTGTTCACAAAATTTTTGAAACAAGCCCTAGCGTTTCTACGGAAACGTAAACACATGGTCATGGCATATTTAGATGACATACTCATTGTGGGCAAAACTTTGGAATTGGCCAAACAAACTGTAACAGCCACAAAACTGTTATTTGAAAAACTGTGATATATTATCCATCCAGTTAAATCTAAACTAACGCCTTCCACTACTATGGACTATTTGGGGGTTTCACCATTGACTCAGTTCACATGTCGGTGACTCTGCCTAAGGGAAAGGCTAGAGATTTAATAGAGGCTTGCATAACCTCATTGACATCAGCAAACCATCCATCAGATTGGTAGCACAAGTAATTGGCAAATGGTGGCTGCCTTTCCAGCCACACAATTTAGACCTCTACATTACCAAAACTTACAGAGAGCAAAAATACAAGCACTCTAAATTAATGCAGGTCACTTTGACAGACCTATGAAACTACCAATCAAGCTAAAATGGAATAAAATGGTGGATAGATAACATCTGGCTTTGTTCCAATCCAATCATTGTCAGTAACCTTTCCATGGTACTACAAACTGATGCCAGTGCACTTGGGTGGGGAGCCACCAATACCATCACCAGCTGTGGAGGTAGATGGACTGCTCAGGAGGCATCATTATTACTCACACTGGGCATAAACTACCTGGAAATGTTGGGTGCATTCCATGGCCTAAAGTCATATTGTACTGGATCATATCACCAGCATGTTAGACTACAGATAGACAATACCGCCGTGGTAGCATACATTAACCACATGGGTGGAAACAAATCGACATCATGTGACAATCTGGCTAATACAATTTGGCAATGGTGTATCCAGAGAGATATTTGGATATCAGCTACTTACCTCCCAGGAAGACTAAATTTAGTGGCAGACACCAGGTCACGCAAATTTAATGAAAACACCGAATGGATGTTGAATAAAAAAGTATTTGCTGATATTACAGCAAAATATGGAACACCAGATATTGATCTATTCGCATCCAGACTTAACCACCAGTTATCAAATTATGTTTCATGGGAACCAGACCCTGGAGCAGCGGCGACAGATGCATTTTCGCTGCATTGGGGGGGAAATTGTTTATTTACGCATTCCCTCCTTCCTGCCTCATCAGTCGGGTATTAAGGAAAATACAACAAG
Source organism: Amblyraja radiata (assembly GCF_010909765.2). NCBI lineage: Eukaryota > Metazoa > Chordata > Chondrichthyes > Rajiformes > Rajidae > Amblyraja > Amblyraja radiata. Next base: position 11,464,377 of record NC_045960.1, read on the forward strand.
ACTCTACGTCTGGTATTGGTAGTACCCGATTGGCCTACTCAACCATGGTTCCCAGTGGTATTAAACATGGTATTAGAACCATGTATCACCATCCCACATAGACCAGATTTATTGCTACATCCCGTAACAAGGGATAGCCACCCATGCCATAAACATTTGAACTTATTAATTTGTAGAGTTTTAAAAACACCTCTACTAGCAACTGGGACTGACGGACCGAACAGTGAACATGATCTCGGCGGCCCAAAGACAGTCAACCAAAAAACAGTATCTGGTCTATATCAGGAAGTGGGCTGATGCACTGCCATAAAAACAACATCACCTACAGAGACATGAACATCCCGTCTGTTCTGGAATATCTGGCAGGCCTCCACTATGATGAGGGGCTCAGTTACAGTGCCATCAACTGCGCCAGAAGTGCCCTATCGACTTACCTATGGCAGGGGACAGAGCGTTACTCTGTTGGGACTCACCCACTGGTAACAAAACTTATGAGGGGAATTTTTAATACTAATCTCCCAAGAACCAGGTACTCCCAAATATGGGATGTAAGTATTATCCTGAAGATGCTCAGGAATTGGTCTCCAGCAACAGCTCTGTCCCTACACAGACTGACATTAAAAACAGTCATGCTAATGGCATTGGTCACGGCACAGAGGGTACAGTCACTGCATAAACTAAGACTGGACAACATGACTTCCTCAACAGAAAATATTACGTTTCATATCTATGAGTTAGTAAGCAGAACAGACAGGGATCAGCAGGCCTCAATATACAATTTAGGTCATACCCAAACAGATGACCGTCTGTGTATAATAAGACATCTGTCGTTATACATGGAGAAAACGAAAATCCTAAGAGGCAATGAGAAGGCACTTTTTGGTCAGCCACTAGCAACCACACAAAAGAGTGACGGTCCAGACCATCTCAAGATGGCTGAAACAGGTGCTAACACAGGCTGGATACTAATATTTTTAAATCTCATTCCACCAGGGCTGCAGCTACATCAGCAGCGATACAGTTGGATGTACCAATGGACCAAATCCTCAAGGCAGCAGGATGGTCTGGGGGCAAAAACATTCCAATTATTTTACAATAAACCAGTAATGAAACCTGGAACGTTTGCAGAAACAAATTTAAGTTCTGTAAATTAATTTAAACCCATAAAAAGGGGTTATAAATTTGTGTTAATAAACTTTATGATTTCAATGTCGAATTCATGTCCAAATTATGTTAACACAATTCCTCCTACAGTCATCAAGGCAGACGTGATGCATGGACTCGTTTCCACGGCATGAAATCACAGAGCTTTAAAATCTTCACGTAGTCACTCACGTGACTCCGAAGTAAAATAGTAAGATTAAACGAGAACTTACCAGTTTGAAGATCTGTATTTTATGAGGAGTTACGATGAGGGATTACGTGCCCTCCGCTCCCACCCTTGATCATATACTTAACTGGTATCTCTTCTCTAATCTTACTATGTTTAGTCATTACAGTTATCTGTGATTTCACACCGCTGCTTTGAAGAATGACACGCATGCGTCGTGGCGGGGTTCTTCACGTAATCCCTCATCGTAACTCCTCATAAAATACAGATCAAACTTCAAACTGGTAAGTTCTCATTTAATCTTATTATTTGTGCTCTGTAAATAATTGTGGGTGCTGTCATTGAAAGCGGGAAGGTATCATGTTTAAACTGGTGTTATCTCATGGTACAGCGTCTTTTACAATCCGCGACTAATAGCCACATTCATTGTGTCCAGACAGCACCATCTCGATAAGCCTTCGCTTTATAAAGCAAACTCAAATTTGGAGCAATTTGATTGCAATTGATTGTGGTTATTTTTTTTGGGTGACTGAGCGCTCTGAACCTAATGCTCTAGTATCTTTGCTCTGAACCCGAGCACCTAGGTGTAAGCGGCCAAAGGAGCGCATCCCTCAGGACAGCCCCCACTCTCCCCCCCGGGGTCAGCGCTGTCCGGCCACGGCCGCCCTCCCCCTGTCACGGCCTGTGGGTCGGGTGGAGCGGGGCTGCGGCTCCGGGCAGCGGACATACGGGGACGAAAACCCGGCAACGTCCCCGTCAGCTGCAGCAGAGTTGGGGACAGTCTGGTCCCCCCGCCCACCCAGAGTCACTGATCGGGCTGCACCAGCACCCCGACCACCCACCCCCCCCCAATTTGCACCACTTCTGTCCTTATCTCACACCTTTTGTCTTTTCATCTCTGGCCTTTGTCCAACCATCTGTCCAACAAACCCCCTCCCCCCCCCCCCCCACCTGTATCCACCTATCACTCACCATACTTTATCCCGCCCCCCCTCTTCCATTTCTATTTCCTCCCCCCACCTTCAACCAACCCAAAATGTGAGATATCCGTGTTCTCCCGAGATGCTGCCTCTCCTGCTCAGTTACTCCAGCACTGTCTGTTGTCTTTGCAAACCAGCATGTGCAGATCTACTAACCTACAAACCTTGTATCTAAATTCACTGCAGCATCTCAATGCAATAAGGATTCCTTTATATCAGCAAGACCAAGGGTAGAATAGATGACGATTTTGCCAAGCACTTGCCATGACCTGCTGGATCTCCAGGTTGCTGACCATTTTTACTGCCCTTCCCATACTGACCGTTCTGTTCCAGACCCCCTCCGTTGTCAGTGTAGCCACACGCAAGGCCAGAAGGAACAGCATCTCACATTCTGCTTTGGTAGCTTGTAACTCAACACTGAAAGTACAGCACAGGAACGAGCTCTTTGGCCCACAAGGTGAAACTGGCACAACTTGGTATCAAATCCTCCCTCCCCAGCATACATCCGGCAAACATCCAAGCTGTTGAAAACTAATTGGATGAACTTAAAGCTAGACTTGCCTATCACATGGAACGGAGAGACTGCTGTGTATTGGGACGACAGATGGCACAATGGGCTAAGTGTTCGGCTGGCAACCGGAAGGTAGCCGGTTCGAATCCCGCTTGGAGTGCATACTGTCGTTGTGTCCTTGGGCAAGACACTTCACCCACCTTTGCCTGTGTGTGAATGTGCGTGAGTGATTGGTGGTGATCGGAGGGGCCGTAGGCGCAGATTGGCAGCCACGCTTCCGTCAGTCTGCCCCAGGGCAGCTGTGGCTACAGAAGTAGCTTACCACCACCGAGTGTGACTGAGGAGTGAATGAATAATGCGATGTAAAGCGCCTTGAGTATTAGAAAGGCGATATATAAATCCCATCCATCATTATTATTATTATTATTCTGTTTCACAGAGAGACAAAGAACAGTACAGCACAGGAATGGGCCCTTTGATCCACAATGTTTGTCCGAACACGATGCCAATATAAACTGATCTCATCTGCTTGTACATGATCCATATCCCTCTATTCCTGGCACTTCCATGTGCCTATCTAAAAGCCTCTTAAATGCCTCCACCACCACCCCAAGCAATGCATTCCAGGGGTTGTTTGTGGGTTAGTTACCTAAGTGTCCAAAATGCTCTTCCATCATAATACCAGTCACCTCGTCAGGCTTGTTTCCCAGTACATGATCCAGTATGACACCTCTTCGAGTTGGACTGTCCACAGGGAGGCAAGAGAGAAGTTTGCAGGGAGCTTGATGAGGACTTTTGTTACTTCTCCAGCCACAGGCGAGGTCCAGGAGGACTGGAGAGTGGCCAATGTTGTTTAAGAAAGGAAGTAGAGACAATCCAGGGAACTATAGGCCAATGAGTCTCACGTCAGTGCCAGGGAAACTATTGGAGAGGATTCTTCGAGATAGGATTCACTCCTATTTGGGAGAGAATGGGCTAATCAGGGACAGCCAGCATGGAATTGTATGCGGCAGGTCATGTCTCACTAACTTGAGTTTTTTGAGAAGGAACAAATGAGATTGATGAAGGTAAGGTGGTAGACCTTGTGTATATGGATTTTAATAAAGGGCCTGTCCCACTTAGGCTATTTTTGGCTGACTGCCGGCTTCTCAATGTCATAGTCATAGTCGACTGGACCCCCCTTCAACATAAAATTTGAAATAGAATCATTACCTTAACAGCAAAAAAAAAACCCGAAGTCAACACCAGCGACAAGCTACATCACCTGTCGACAACCTACGTTAACCTGGCGACAACTACGTCAGCACCTACATCAGGATGAATCTACGCTCATTGGCATCAAACCCACGGTCGCCGACTGTCCCCGAAAAACTTTCAACATGTCGAAAATCCAGCAGCGACCAGAAAGACGCTAAGACTCTTTGGGCGACTGAGGAGACGACTCACAACCACACAGGCAACACCCTGGCGACCATGTGGCGGCAACCTAGTTGCCTGTAGTCGCCTAGAAAATAGCCTGTGGGACAGGCCCTTAAGGGTTTTGATAAGATCCCTCATGGACGACTGATCCAGATTAATTGTATGTATGCGATTCACAATAACATTTGTATGGGTTCCAGAAATGGCTCATTCATAGAAGACTAGAGAGTTGTAGTGGAAGGTAGATATTCTGGCTGCAGGTCTGTGACCTGTAATACTCTGCAGAAATCTGTGCTGGGACCAAGTTCATATAGATCAGCTGCAGAAATGGGCAGAGTAATAATGCAAGATGGAGTTTAGCCCGAGTGGAATTTAGTTTCGAGATTCAGCGTGGCAACGGGGCCCTTCGGCCCATTGTGTGCGTGCCAATCAGTGATCCCTGCACACATTACCACTATCCTACACACACACACTAGGGATAACTTACATTTATACCGAATACCAATTAACCTACACACCTGTACGTCTTTGGAATATGGGAGGAAACTGAAGATCACGGAGAAAACCCACGCAGGTGAATGTACAAACTCTGCACAGACAGGATCTAAGCCGGGCCTCTGGCGCTGTAAGGCAGCAACTCTACCGCTGCGCCATCGTGCCACCCTATTTCGTAGCTCACTGTTCATTATGCATTTTACAGTACTAGAAACATGGAAAATACGTGCAGGAGGAGGCCATTTGGCCCTTCGAGCCAGCACCGCCATTCATGGCTGAACATCCACAATCAGTAACCCGTGCCCGCCTCCTCCCTATACCCTTTGATTCCGCTAACCCCTAGAGCTCTATCTAACTCTCCTTTAAATTCATCCAGTGAATTGGCCTCCACTGCCTTCTGTGGCAGAGAATTCCACAAATTCACAAATCTCTGGGTGAAAACGTTTTTTCTCATCTCAGTTTTAAATGGCCTCCCCTTTATCCTTAGACTGTGGCCCCTGGTTCTGTACTCCTCCAACATTGGGAACATTTTTCCTGCATCTAGCTTGTCCAGTCCTTTTATAATTTTATACGTTTCTATAAGATTCCCCCCCATCCTTCTAAATTCCAGTGAATACAAGCCCAGTCTTTCCAATCTTTCCTCATATGACAGTCCCGCCATCCCGGGGATTAACCTCATAACGCTGCACTGCCTCAATAGCAAGGATGTCTTTCCTATGTTTACATTCTTTTGTGCTTCTGCAAGTAAGAATTTCATTGTTTCATTTTGGGACATATGACAACAAGCAGTCTTGACTCTTGAGATAGGATAGTAAAACCCCTGTCCCACGGTGCGAGACCACCCAGAGTGATCCCGAGTTAAAAACAAATCAAACTCGTGGTAATCACGTAGAGTGAACGTAGTGGGAACGTCGGAGCTCGTGGACATAACTTAGCGACTCGTAACGCTAACGGCAGGTACTCGGGGAAACATGTTAACTCATGAAAAATTTTCAACATGTTGAAAGATTTCCACGAGTCAAATATACTCTTGAAGGAAAATGTTGATACTTTTAAACTCGTTGTAATACCGTAGTAGCCCGTGAGTTTACCGTAGTGACTCGTGGGTACTCTTAACTCGGCAGCTGGACAGAGAAAAAAAAGGTGAGTAAAACCTTTTGTCTGCCTGTCTGGAATGATCCCGATGCTGGAGACACCTGTGGGAATCTCACCGTGGCCTTTGGAATAGAGCGACCAAAAAACAATATTTCCAGATTTCCAAGGGCAGGTCACTTCCCTTGTTTATGTGCCTTTCACATTACTGCTTCAGAGGTTTGATGCGTTATGTGGGGCGGGGAGGGTTTGGGGGGGGAGTGAATGCATTCCTGTTTGAATAAGTGCAGGAAGGAACTGCAGATGGTGGTTTACACCGAAGACAGGCACAAAAAGCTGGAGTAGCTCAGCGGGTCATGCAGCATCGCTGAAAAAATGTCTCGATCCTTTTCTCCGGAGATGCCGTCTGACCCGCTGAGTTACTCCAGCTTTTTGTGTCCATCTCTTGTTTGAATAAGATTATTTCAAAATGAAATGATCCACACCAACTCTTCAAAATAAATCGCCTTTATGTGAAAAATAAAGCAATTGCAAAACCTTGCCAACACGAAGGGGAATATCCTTTGGGGTCGTTCGCTACCATCCGCAGTCACGGATAAAACAGTGCAGGAATGATAACGTGGCCAATGATACAGGTGTGAGGCGAGATCCCCGAAATACAGTCTGCCGAGCGATGAATAAACAGGGGTGAGAAATGTATTAACCGTCAGCCTATATATTGAAAAATCCCCAAACTCGGGTTCAGTGAGTTTAAAAAAGTACATTAGACAAGAAACTTTTACAGATAGCGAAGCTTCTCGTATGGCAGCGCACACACACCTGGTGAAAATGTCCCAAAGGGCGGAAACAGGCCCTTCGGCCCACTGAGCCAGCCATCAAACACTCATTTACCTCAATCTCATTTCTGCCCGCATTCACATCAATTTCCCACCTGAGCCCCATTCGCCCACTCGCCGACACATTGGTGGAAGGCGACAGTCCTTCATGTGTTTTTGCCATTCATTTCTCATCGAGTCATGGGTTCATACAGCACAGCAGATGTTGCGGGGAGCATTCATACAACAAAGCAGCGTGCGGGGAGTGAAAGGGAGCACTTGGGGGAATCTCCATCAAATAGGACCGGAGGTTAGAATCGAACCCGGGTCCCTGGAGCAGTGGCACACGCCGTTCAAGTGAACGTATAATGAAATGAATGAGGACAGACAATAATCAGATTAATTGAACTCATCAAAGGGCGTAGATTCAACGTGAGCAGCAGGCGGAATAGAGGGCATCTGATGAATTTTTTTCTCAACCCAGTAAGTACAGTAGTCGTAATCTGAGAACACGATGGAGGCAGGTTTACAAAGTATATGGGCCAGAACTGGAATAACAGTCAGGAAGGCTATGGTTAGAATGGACATGGTGGGCGGAGGAGCCTGTTTCTGTGCTGTATGAACCCATGACTCGATGAGAAATGAATGGCAAAAACACCTGATGGATTGTGAGATAATGATCATGGATGACTTTTAATGGAAAGTCCACACATACAGATAGACAGCCATGAAGAACTTCATATCTACACTCAGATGGACTGGCAGATGGAGGAGATAGGAGTTGGGAAAAGAGAGGAAAAGCCCAAGAGAAATACAGGGAAAGGGATATTGGAAAAGACAGATGCTGGAATCCTGAAACGCATGTCAAAACAAAGGTATAAACACATAGCAAATAGGTGCAGGAGGAGGCCATTCGGCCCTATGAGCCAGCATTGCCATTCAATATGATCATGGCTGATCATCCAAAATCAGTACCCAGTTTCTGCTCTCTCCCCATATCCCTTGATTCCTTAACCCTAAGAAATTTAAACATGGGAGGCTCTTTATAGTAAAAAAAACTGCATGACATCATTTTTACCATGTGATGATTTTTCCACACGTCGGTAGTCGTTGTTGGCTCAAGAGGAACTCGGGAGAGGAACTTGGTAACTCGCAGAAATGAGAAGTAAAGGGCAAACTTGGACATACACGTGAGAACTCGTCGAAACTCGTGAACATAAACTTGGAATCTCGTAGAAAACCACGAGTTTGATTTTTTCTTTAACTCGGGATAACTTGTGGGTGGACTCGCACCATGGGACAGGGTGTATGGTATGCTTGCCTTCATTGCTCAGGAGGTCAGGAAGCTCTATTGGACTTTGGTTAAGACATATTTGGAATATTGCGTGCAGGTCTGGTCGCCCCATTAAAGGAAAGGTGTGTAGGCTTTGGAGAGGATGCAGGAGGTTTAGTTGAATGCTGCCTGGATTAGAGGGGTTCAGCAACACAAAGAGAGGATGGATAGACGGATTGTTTTCTCTGGTAAACAATAAGGTAGACAGTCAGACCCTATTTCCCAAGGTGGAAATGTCCAACATTTCAAAAAAAACTTTTTTTAAGCCAGGATAGGAAAAAGTAGACAATAGACTGAATCAGGTGAATTTATTATGGGGAACAAGGAAATGGCAGACGAGTTGAACAGTTACTTTCGATCCATCTTCACGAAGGAAGACACAAACAATCTCCCTGAAGTACTTGTGGCCAGAGGATCTAGGGTGATGGAGGAACTGAAGGAAATCCACATTAGGCAGGAAATGGTGTTGGATAGACTGATGGGACTGAAGGCTGATAAATCCCCAGGGCCTGATGGTCTGCATCCTAGGGTACTTAATGAAGTGACTCTAGAAATCGTGGATGCATTGGTGATCATTTTCCAATGTTCTATAGATTCAGGATCAGTTCCTGTGGATTGGAGGGTAGTTACTGTTATTCCACTTTTTAAGAATGTGAAAGAGAGAACAGGGAATTATAGACCAGTTAGCCTGACATCGGTGGTGGGGAAGTTGCTGGAGTCAATCATAAAATATTAAATAGCGGCACATTTGAATAACAGCAAAAGTATCGGTCCGAGTCAGCATGGATTTACGAAGGGGAAATCATGCTTGACAAATTTTCAGGAATTTTTTGAGGATGTAACTAGGAAAATGGACAAGGGAGAGCCAGTGAATGTGGTGTACCTGGACTTTCAGAAAGCCTTTGATAAGGTCCCACATAGGAGATTCGTGGGCAAAATTAGAGCACATGGTATTGGGGGTAGGGTACTGACATGGATAGAAAATTGGTTGACAGACAGGAAACAAAGAGTAGGGATTAATGGGCACCTTTCAGAATGGCAGGCAGTGTCTAGTGGGGTACCGCAAGGCTCGGTGCTGGGACCGCAGCTATTTACAATATACATTAATGATTTAGATGAAGGGATTAAAAGTAACATTAGTAAATTTGCAGATGACACAAAGCTGGGTGGCAGGGTGAACTGTGAGGAGGATGCTATGAGGATGCAGGGTGACTTGGGCAGGTTGGGTGAGTGGGCAGATGCATGGCAGTTTAATGTGGATAAATGTGAGGTTATTCTCTCCACCCCTCCCCAGGCACTTTCCCCTGCAACCGCAGAAGATGCAACATCTGTCCCTATACCTCCCACCTCGACTAAGGATGCCAACAGTTTTTTCAGATGAGGCAGAGGTTCACCTACCTCCTTCAACCTCATCTACTGTATCTGCTGTTCCAGGTGTGGACTCCTGTATATCGGCGAGACCAAGTGCTGGGTCGGCGATCGTTTCGTTGAATACCTACGCTCAGTCTGCCTAAACCAACCTGATCTCCCTGTTGCTAAACACTTTAACTCCCCCTCCCATTCCCACACTGACCTTTCTGCCCTGGGCCTCCTCCATTGTCAGTGAGGCCCAGTGCAAATTGGAGGATCAACACCTCATATTCCGCTTCAGCAACTTACACCCCAGTAGTATGAATATTGACTTCTCACAACTTCAAATAACCCTTGCCTTCCCTCTCTCTCCATCCCTCCCCCTTCCCAGTTCTCCGGCTAGTCTGACTGTCCTTGTTTACATTTTATCTCTGTTTGATTTATTGTCACCTTCTCCTAGCTATCAATTACCTATACATTTTCCTTGATCCCCACCCCCTTTCTCTCGTTCTCACACCTCACACTTCCTGATCTCTGTGTCTCCCTCTCCCCTGACTCAGTCTGAAGAAGGGTCTTGTCCCGAAACGTCACCCATTCTTTCTATGCAGAGATGCTGCCTGTCCTGCTGAGTTACTCCAGCATTCTGTGTCTCTTCAGTTTAAACCAGCATCTGCAGTTCCTTCCTACAACAATAGGTACTGTAGATTCTTGATTAGTACGGGTGTCAGGGGTCTTGGGGAGAAGACAGGAGAATGGGGTGGAGAGGGGAAAATAGATCAGCCATGATTGAATGGCAGAGTGGATTTGAAGGGCCTAATGGCCTAATTCTGCTTCAATAACATGAAACGCTTCGATCCCGAGCCGCCCCTTGCGGTAAGAGATGGGAGGGAGGGGGGGGGGGGGAGGGGGGGGGGGGGGGGGGGCGCCTGCAGCCTTCAGTGAATGGCCATCTCCTTCCAAAACGACCCGACAAAGCCAAATTAGGTGGTTGGACCATGAACGAAATAGGCCAAAGGCTCAGTTTCCGCTTCTATGACTCCAGTTTGTTGTATACAGGGTATAGACAGCAACTGTAGTCAGGTCAAGTCCCTCGCTGTCGGCTGATCCAGAAGATTAAGATGCATGGTATTCATGGTGACTTGGTCGAATGCAGGGTTGCCAACATTGGGTGAGAGTTGAGAGTGAGAAATTGGAGGGAGCGTAGCGACTGAGGGGGGGAGGGAGGGAGGGGGGGTGGGAGGTGGAGGGAGGGTGTGGGAGGTGGAGGGAGGGTGTGGGAGGTGGAGGGAGGGGAGGGAGGGGGGAGGTGGAGGGAGGGTGTGGGAGGTGGAGGGAGGGTGTGGGAGGCGGGTGTGCCCTTCTGCATTTTTCAGCTTGAAATTGTGCAATCTGGACTTCCCGTGGCGCCATGCTGGACCAGCTGTCGCATCATTTAGCTCCGCTGCTGAAAATTCGCGATTTTTCGGGTTAAAATCGGGTCTGGAGGTCGGGACCGATTCAAAAACTTACTGGAGCCCCTGGACGTCGCGCTGATGATGTCATCTGTAAGCGCTGTGAATTAAACGGAGGATAAAGGCTTTTAAATGAAAAAAACGTCTCCAGCTCACAGCCCTCAGAGAACAGTCTCAAAACACCTGCTGAAAAGCCAGAAACCTGAAGAACTGGCCTCTGAAGTGGCCTCTGTAATGGCTACAAGATCCAAGACTGAGATGGCTATTAAGGAGAAAAATGAACTCGAGGAGATAAAGAATTCGGTAAGAACTGAGAAAGGATATTAAGGCTGGAAATTTAAAAATGATGGAAAATATGAATGCAAAAATGATGGAAAATATGTCGAACATCAATGCTGGCAATCAAAAAGTTATTGATTGCATTGGCATTTAAAAAAAACGAATTGATGATGTGCACGAAGAGCTAACGGGGAGAATTGATAAAGTGGAAGAAGATTCCACGAAGAAGTTTGAGGCTGTGCATGAAACTGTTTCTTCATATGTAACTGCAATGAAAGACACGGAAACAGTTGTTGCACAAATGTCTGAAGATATGCAGGGAATGAAGCTAGAACTAGACAGTCTCAAGAGTCATCTGGCAAAAGGATCGGATAAATGCCTCGATCTCGAAGCTCGCTCAAGACGCCAACATTTAAGAATACTGGGAGTAACAGAGGGAGCAGAGGGAAACAACCCCCGTGTGTTTACTGCCAACTTACTCAAACATGTACTCAATTTACCTGTGGAACCGAAAATTGAAGTGGCACATCGAGTACCCAGATTAAAGCCAAGATCACAAGTAGAACCAGCCCACCCACGACAGATCATAGTCAAACTTCGGGACATTTCAGCACTGGAAGAGCTGATGAAAAAAATCAAACACGGAGTGAAGATAACGTTTGGAAACGACTCTATCAAACTTTTCCGGGATTATCCCTATGAGATCGTGCAAAAGAGAAAACAGTTCTCACAGACAAGACAGATTCTCCAAGGAGTTCAAGATGTCAGATGTGGCGTTTTTTATCCAGCCAGGATGCGAATTACTTTCAAGGGAAAGGAGAAATCATTCACTAATCCGGCCTCAGCGTTTAAATATGCCCAAGAGATTGTGGCAGAAACAGAGGATTAATGAATGCAGCGGGACGGTATGGACAAATTCTTTCTCTTTATTAGCTCACAGAGAATGCCTGAAGATAAGGGAAGAAACACCATTTTCTAAAAGTCTAAAATGGAGGAGTATCTCCACGTGCGTTGATCTAGACACCTTATCTCCTTCGGACGCTTTGGAATTTATGTCAAGGACACTCTTTGTTCAAAATGAAGGAAAGACTGATTAACAACAGAGAGACGAACAGGAGAGCCGAATGTGGAAAACATCACAAGGACAAATGGCGGTTTAGGATCTTAAAATAGTTTCACAAAACATAGAGAATTAACAATAATTAACAACACTAATATAGAAATAGAAATGGAAACTAACCAGAACTATATAATGGGCAAAATGTAATAATGTTTTAAAAAGACAGACTATCCCGTATATAGAGCGAGACAGTTAAGCAGGGATAAAGAAATAACAAATAACAAATTTTAGAACTAACGTAGATAATATCACAAGTTTTAGTGCTATGTACTTTGTGTGGGGAAGGGAGGAGACTCAGGCACCTGGCATAGTTCCAGGAGCCTGATTCTGGTTAACCCTCTCAGCCGACAGCTGACTATTATCAAAGGTATAACTATAACTATAAATAGTTAGTAGATAAAAGTGTTAGATATATAAGTTTCACAGTAGCTGAACATACGATTTGATAAGTCTAAATGAAATATATATATATGGTAATTGGGTGAAATACAACTGATTTTGAAAAGGTCTCTCCCTCCTAGTCTAAGAGTAATAAAGGGAGCGGAGCTAATTGCATAACATCAACATCGGAAGTCGAATTGATGTCAAACCCCACAGATGTGTGGGACACTCATTACAGTGTCAACTACTCTAGACATTGTAATTTCACTTGTTCAATGTTTTTTTTATCACAATATGTCACAACTATGTGGTTTTATTTTTAAGGACAATCGCAAAAGGGATCTACCAAAGGAAGTAAGTAACATAAACGTTCCCCAAATATCCAGAGTCCTGAGGTATGGATGCACCATAATAATTAAGGGTATTAAAATCAGCGAAAATGCAAGACGATAAACAGAAGAAAATGGGAGGAATCACATTCTGTAGCTGGAACATAAGAGGTATTAATGAACGGGGCAAGATACTAGTTCAGTTGAAATCATACAACATGGACATTACCTTTTTACAAGAAACGCACCTTAAACACCAAGATCAGATGAGATTGAGGGCGAATTGGATAGGCCAAACATATCACTCTTCACACACCTCGAAATCCAGAGGTACCGCAATTATTATTCGCAAAGGAATACCATTTAAATCAAAGAACATTATATCAGATAAGGAAGGGAGATTTCTTCTAGTTACAGGAGAGCTCCATGCTACACCAATCACCTTGGTAAATATATATGCGCCCAATTTGGATAATCCTCAATTTTTCAATAAAATCTTGCATACAATCGCAGAGTTCAACTACCAAAATGTTATAATTGGAGGAGACTTCAACTGTGTTTTAGACCCGTACTTAGATAAATCGATGCAAAAACAAAGAGGTATTATGAAATCTAAAACTAGTGAACTCTTAAATACATACACAAAAAATACAAATATAACACGTTTGGAGGATCGCGTATCCGACTGGAAGGGAATATTCGTTTTATTCAACGGTACACAAAACATACTCACGTATAGATTATTTCCTAGTGGATACAAAAAGCCTAAATATCACACCAATACGATTTCAGATCACTCCCCGCTAACTTTCTTTTTAAAACTGGAAGGAATGTCTACGAATAAATCGTTCTGGAGGTTTAACTCGCAAATTTTAAAAGACCCACAAGGGAGTATATATCTAAAAAAACAGATGGACTTATTTTTTGAGACAAACAATACACCAGACATACCGCCCACTACTATGGGAATCCTTCAAAGCATTTATTAGAGGAGTCATTATCTCATACCAAGCTTTTCAAAACAAAAAGAATAAGAACGAACAAAGACAATTAGAAGAACAAATCAGACAACTAGATATAGATAATGCTAAAGATCCAACTATGGATAAACATAATAAAATATTAATATTGAAATTTAAACTAAATAAGTTACTATCAGAGAAAGTTATAAGACTATTCCAAATTACAAAACAAGAACATTTTGAATTTGGGGATAAACCCCACAAACTTCTGGCACGCCAACTGAAAAAACGGGAAAAAGACCACGCAATTTTAAAGATTAAATCAGATAGAGGGGAATTATTAACACTACCTAATGATATCAATAAAAGATTCGCTCAATTTTACCAGAATTTATACACATCCAAAGCGCTAACAGACAATAATAAAGTTTCAAAGTTCCTGGACAATTGTAATCTTCCAAAACTAGATTTGAAGGAACAAGAGGCACTGGGAGCACAAATTACATCTAAGGAGATAGAAGACACAATAAACGCACTAAAGAATGGAAAAACACCAGGACCAGACGGATTCAGTAACTAATTTTATAAATGTTTTTACGACATAGTTACACCACGTTTACAGAAAATGTATACATATGCTTTTAAAGAACAAATCCTACCTGAAACACTAGCAGAATCAACGATTACATTAATACTTAAAAAAGATAAAGACATAGAAGAACCAGGCTCATATAGAGCTATTGCATTGTTAAATACGGATCAAAAAATATTAGCGAAAACACTAGCTAGAAGACTAAGTAAATATGTTAGTAAATTAATAAACTAGGATCAAACGGGATTTATACCCAAGAGACACTCATTTAATAACCTGAGACGTCTGCTTAACATAATGCATTCACACAAACCTCAAGAACAAGAGTTATCAATCATTTCATTGGACGCAGAAAAAGCATTTGATCAAGTAGTATGGGATTATATGATTAAAGTATTGCAAAAATTTCAAATGGGAGAGAACTTCATCGCATGGATAAAATTATTATATAACAAACCTACGGCTAGAATATTAACTAATAATATACTATCTACGAAATTCCAATTATCAAGGGGCAATAGACAAGGATGTTCATTATCACCACTGTTATTTGCTCTGGTAATTGAACCTTTAGCTGAAAGAATCCGAACACACCCGGATATTTACGGTTATAATACAAAATATTCAAATAACATAATATCTTTATATGCAGACGATGTACTACTGTACATCACAAAACCCCAAATTAGTATACCAAACATACTAAATCTAATTGAGGACTTTGGATCTTTCTCAGGATACAGAATAAACTGGAACAAAAGTGAAATTATGTCGATAAAACCGAAAGACTCAACACATCTTTTAAAATTCCCCTTTAAAATAGCCACAGAAAAATTTAAATATTTGGGAATTGACATTACTAGAAACTATCATGCTATGTTTAATGCCAATTATAGTCCCTTACTTAAGAAACTAAATAGTCTAATCAAATTCTGGAAAACGCTCCCGATGTCTTTAATAGGTCGAATAAATGCTATAAAAATTATCTTTCTACCACAAATCCTATATCTATTTCAATCAATACCTATATATCTTCCAAAAAAGTTTTTCAAAAAACTGGACTCAGACATTACAAACTTTATACGGGACTATAAATCCCACAGAATACAAAGAACACACCTTAGTAAACCCAAAGAGCTGGGTGGTCTAGCGCTCCCTAACTTTATGTACTGTACTATAATTGGGCAGTAAATATTAAAAATATGATTCACCTGCTGGACAATTCTGCCCAGCAGGTGGACTGGATTGTAATGGAGAGAGAGGACTGCTCTCCGTGTAATATAGGAGCGACTCTCCTCTCACCAATGAATCTGAATAACAAAAATTACAATAGAAATCCAATGATACATAGCACAATTAGAACTTGGAAATAAATAAAACAGAATCTAAAATTAAGAAATCTATCTCTTTTAATGCCAATATTCAATAATCCGTCGTTTAAACCTTCTACTATAGATAAATCATTTACACAATGGGAAAGAATAGGAATCAAAACGCTCGGAGACTTGTATGAATTCGGAAAATTATTATCATTTCAACAATTACAACTGAAATATAATTTGAGAAATAATATTTTAAATATCTTTAATTGTATGACTATCTGAAAAAATACACAAAAGACTATCATAACATGCCTCCAGACTTACTGGACGAAGCAATGAAGACAAAGGCCGAATCAGCAAACTTAATATCATACTTATACAACACTATTTTAAATATAGAAATACCTACAACTGATGGTATTAGATGAGACTGGGAACAAGAACTAGCTATAAAAATTTCAAAAGAGAGCTGGGATAAACACTTACTATATGTGCATAAATGCTCGATCAACGTACGACATACTCTAATTCAATTTAAAACATTACATAGACTATACTATTCAAAAACAAAAATAAATAAACTTTTCCCTAACGTCTCACCCATTTGTGATAAATGTCAGTCTCATGAAGCTACCATAGCGCACTCTTTTGTTTTTTGTATAAAAATCCAAAAATTCTGGAACTAAATATTTGAAATCTTCACAAAACTATTTAAAATAAAACTCATACCAAAAGCAGAATGGATTATTTTTGGAATAACAGAAGGTAGCCCTGAACTAAACGTGTTTCAAAAGAATTTACTTAATTACGGGCTAATAATGGGAAAAAAGCTTATACTCAAATTCTTGAAAAACGCTCCTATACCAACAATAAAAATGTGGATTTCAAACATGTTCGAAACATTACATCTGGAAGAGATGAGACTCCTCCTAGCAGGCAAAGCAGACCACTTCCAAAAGACGTGTTCTGCATTTATGGACTTATTACAAGCATAAGGTGCAATAGTAATTAAAAAAATAAATGGTGCCAGGATCTGGTAACGGGGGGGGTGAAAAATACGGTTGGTATATCCCTTTTTGCAGAGTTTTTAAAAATATATAATAGAGCGATTGTTACTCTTTCTTTTTTTCTTTTCTAGGGTCTATTTCTTAACTTTCTTCTCTTATTCCTTTTCTAATGGGCTTTCTTTTCCCAACACTTTCCTGCACCTTCACGACTTTCTCACTTTCCTTACTTCTTTTATTTCTATCTTTTTTAAAGCTCAAAAAATGAAGGGGTACAACAAATGTAATGAGATATATGTGGTGTGTATTACTGTAACTTATTGTACTTCTAATAAAAAAAAATTTTTTTAAATAAAAAGAAAAGAAATTGTGCAATCTGGTGCATACTGTCGCAAATCTTTTAACTTACACTTGAATGCAACATTTATGCTTCAAATTGGATCAGGTATGAATAAGGTTAGGCTAAATTACATTCCTAATTACATTCCACAGTAGAGACAAGCTCTGATCAACAGGTGCAGTACATGAATGACCTTAGTATATCAGATTATAATTCATGCAGTTATGCATATATATAGAGAAACAAAAACATAGAAACAAGGCAAGAGGAGTCAAAATTCCATCACTTTTCTGCACAAATAAATCAATCAACCTTACCTTTTGACTACAGCAACGGGACAAATATAATGCCACATATTCAACTGTATATGGTTCAATGAAATTAAGATATATATGTAAAACATATATATGGAAACAGGCCCTTCGGCCCACCAAGTCCACACCAATCAGCAATCTACCATACACCAGTTCTATCCGACACGCCAGGGACAATTTACAGAAGCCAATTAACTTACAAACCTGCACTTCTTTCGGATGTGGGAGAAATCGCAATATCCAGAGAAAACCCATGTGGTCATAAGGAGAATGTACAAATACTGTACAGACAGCACTCATAGTCAGGATCAAAACTGGGTCTGTGGTGCTGCAAGGCAGCAACTCTACCACTGCACCACCCCATTAAATTATTTTCTCTGTAATATATTTATTATAGTGTCACGTCAATAAAGATGAACACATGATTCTGATTTCTGCCCTTAGTTGGATAACACACATGTCCAGTCATTGTGTTTTATGGCTGGTTTTCAACCTCTTCAGTCTGAAGGTCTCGACCCGAAACATCACCTATTCTTTCTCTCCAGAGATGCTGCCTGTCCTGCTGAATTATTCGAGCTTTTTGTGTCTATCTTCAGTTTAATCCATCATCTGCAGTTCCTTCCGACACTCTTTGTTAAGCGAAACAGGTCCTATTCTCATAATATTAATCCCCTCAACTAAGTATTTTCTTCACCTCCATTGCTGCAGAGAATACAATCCCAGTTATCAAATCTTTCTTCAAAGGGAAAAACAAATTCCAGCCCTGCCAACATGTTTATAAATCTTACCTGGATCCTCTCCAGAGCAATTGCACCCTTTCTACAGTGTGTCATAGTCTTACAGCATGGAAACAGACCCTTCATCCCAACTTGGCCATGCAGATCAAGATGCCCCATCTAAACTAGTCCCATTTATCCCCATTTGGCCCATATCTCTTTAAACCTTGTGTATGTGTCAGTGTTTGTGTAACGGCGTGTGTCAGTGTGTGTGTAACGGCGTGTGTCAGTGTGTGTGAGAGTGTGTGTCAGTGAAGTGGCGACAACACCCGGAGTGAGCGGAGACTTGCCGATATCCGGGGATATTTCCCTCTCTCCCCCCCCCCAGAATGCGGGCCAGCCCAGGTGCTCTGTGTCCAGCTGGGGTCCGGGGGAGGTAAGGGTCAGTGACCCGGGGGTCCGGGGGAGGTGAGGGGATGGTCATCGGAGCGGAGCCTTAGCACGATATTCATCCCCGCGGCTCTGGAGGGGGGGGGGGGGGGGGATCGGTGTTGGGCCACCGCCGTGTCTCACATATCACACCATCTACACGGGAATGAGAATACCGGTGGAGCAGCATCTGTGGAGCAGTAGACAAAAATGCTGGAGAAACGCTTGAGTCTGAAGAAGAGTCAAACTCAAACTTAGATGCTGCCTCACCCACTGAGTTTCTCCAGCATTTTTGTCTACATTGCCATTTTAAATAGTGCGCGATGGGCTTAAGCCAATCAAATTGCTCGTTCTTTACGGGAAACCCGCCGACAGAAAACTATTCTCATTGGTGAGCGTGAGGAGGGAATGGGTGAACTTTCTGGTCAAAACCCTTCAGACTTCCCAAGGGCCTCAACCCAAAACTTACCCATTCCTTCTCTCCAGATATACTGCCTGTCTCGCTGAGTTACTCCAGCATTTTGTGTCTATCTTCGGTTTAAACCAGCATCTGCAGTTCCTTCCTACACATCCCAACTTTTACACTTAATTCCCAGACTGAAAGGGGCCACTGATGGTCAGACCGCATCTGTGAAGGGAAATGTACAGATGATGTTTAGGGTGAGGAGCCTTCTTCGAGTCGAGGGTAGATATAAGGTGGTGAGGGGAGGGGCAAAAATTGGCAAGGGACAAGTGGATCCAGGTAAGGAGGGCCGATGGGCTTGTTTATCTGCTCTATGGGCCACCATAATCCCCCCCACAAATTGGTTTTTCTTCCTCTCCTGCACCTCCCTTCTATCCTGGACGGAAATGATGAAAAGGTTTCAATAACATTTGATGCCTGACATTAAAGAGGAAGCGGAAAAGAGCATCATGCTATCTGTCAGTTCACCTGGAAGAATGTGTCAATAGGCAAATGAAGTGCCATAAAGTTCCCTTCCATCAACTCACTATGGGGATATGCGCTTCACTGGCATGGCCAGCATTTGTTGCCAATCCCCAATTGCCCACTAGGTGGTGTGAGAAAGCCATCTTCCTGAACCACAAGAATCCTTTTGTTGATCCCGTTCCACTGTTCTGCAGTCAAGGGTTATGTAGCACAGAAATGGGCGCTTTGGCCCTTTCACTAATGGCCCTTTGGCCTATTTGGCTAACCACCAATCCCATCTGAAGAAAGGTCTCGACCCAAAACATCACCCATTCCTTCTCTCCAGGGATGCCGCCTATCTTTAATCCCATTTTATTCTTCTGTCCCAACTCCATCTGAGAAAAGACTTCTGTCTCTCCTAATTATGCCTCTTGTAATTTTATATACTTCTATCAAATCGCCCCTCAACCTTCAACATTCCAGGGAACACACAATCGAAGTTTAACCAACCACTCCCAGTAGCTGAAGCCCTCCAAACTCGACAACATTCTGGCAAACCTCTGCACCCTACCTCAACGCCTCCCCATCCTTCTTGTAATAGGGCGACCAGAACTGCAAGTAATAATCCAAATGTGGCTTAAACAATGTGCTGCATCATGACTTCCTGACTCTTATGCTCAAAGCCCCGAGCAATGAAGGCAATCATACCATACACCTTCTTTACCATCTTATCTATGTGCTTCCACCTTGAATGAGCTTTGAACTTGGACTCCGTGATCCCTCCGCACATCAATGCTGTTAAGTCTTGTCATTAACCGTATACTCTCCCCTTACATTCAACGTCCCAAAGTGCAACACTGGGTAGCACAGTGGCGCATCTGAGGGGGGATCTTATAGAAACTTACAAAATTCTTAAGGGGTTGGACAGGCTAGATGCAGGAAGATTGTTCCCGATGTTGGGGAAGTCCAGAACTAGGGGTCACAGTTTAAGGATAAGAGGGAAGACTTTTAGGACTGAGATGAGGAAATCATTTTTTACACAGAGAGTGGTGAATCTGTGGAATTCTCTGCCACAGAAGGTAGTTGAGGCCAGTTCATTGGCAAAATTTAAGAGGGAGTTAGATGTGGCCCTTGTTGCTAAAGGGATCAGGGGGTATGGAGAGAAGGCAGGGATGAGATACTGAGTTGGATGATCAGCCATGATCATATCAAATGGCGGTGCAGGCTCGAAGGGCCGAATGGCCTACTCCTGCACCTATTTTCTATGTTTCTAACTAGCAGAGCTGTTGCCTCACTGCACTAGAGACCAGGGTTCGATCCTAACCTGGGGTACTGTCTGTATGGAGTTTGCCCGTTTTCCCTGTGACCGCATGGGTTTTCTCCGGGTGCTCCAGTTTCCCCCCACATCCCAAAGACATGTGTGTTTGTACGTTAAGTAACCTATGTAAATTGGCCCTACTGTGTAGGGAATGGATAAGAAAGTGGGATAACATACGACTATGTCAGTGATAGTCAGTATAGACTCGGTGTGCCAAAGGGCCTGTTTCCATGATGTAGACCTCAATTAACCGCACACTTGCTCAAGTTAAATTCCATCTGTCATTTCTCTGCCCATTTCTGCAGCTGATCTATATTCTACTGTATCTTCTGACAGGCTTCCTCACTGTCTGCAACTCCTCCAGTTTTGTTGTCATCAGCAAACTTACCCACCAACCCATCTACATTTACATCCAAGCCATTTATATATAGCACAAACAGTAGAGGTCCCAGCACAGATCACTGCAGGATTTCACTGGTCACAGACCTCCAGCCTGAATATGGAGAGAAGGAATAGGTGACGTTTCGGGTCGAGACCCTTCATCTGAAGAACCCGAAACGTCACTTATTCCTTCTCTCCATAGATGCTGCCTCACCCGCTGAATTCCTCCAGCATTTTTGTCTACCTTCGATTTTTCCAGCATCTGTAGTTCTTTCTTAAACATCCAGCCTGAATATCTTCCTTTTACCCGAGGAATAAGCCAGTTCTGAATCCATACGACAGGGCTGCCAACTCTCACGCATTAAGTGTGAAATTCACGCATTTGACGAAATTCTCACGCTCTGACGCTGATGACAGACGTTCTCACGCTCAAAAAAATATTTAAATATATAAAAATATATAAATAAATAAAGTCACACTCCTCCACACTCACCAATGAGAATAGTTTTCTGTCGGCGGGTTTCCCGTAAAGAACCAGCCATTTAAATGGCTTAAGCCCATCGCGCACTATTTAAAATGGCAATGTAGACAAAAATGCTGGAGAAACTCAGCGGGTGAGGCAGCATCTATGTCTGAGTTTGACCCTTCTTCAGACTCGAGCGTTTCTCCAGCATTTTTGTCTACCGCTCTATAGATGCTGCCTCACCCGCATTCACATTCCCGTACGGTATTTGTACATTCTCCTTATGACCACATGGTTTTCTTCCGGTTTCTCCCACATCCGAAAGAAGTGCAGGTTAATTGGCTTCTGTAAATTGTCTCTGGTGTGTAGGATAGAACTGGTGTATGGTAGGATTGTTGGTCGGTGTGGACTTGTTAGGCCGAAGGGCCTGATACATATATATGTTTTACATATATATTTTAATTTCATTGAACCATATACGGTTGAATATGTGGCATTATTTCCGTCGTGTTTCTATAGTCAAAGGGTAAGGTTGATTGATTTATTTGTGCAGAACAGTGATGGAAGTCTGACTCCTCTTGCCTTGTTTCTATGTTTTTGTTTCTCTATATTTATGCATAACAACATGAATTATTATCTGATTTCAATACATGAATATACTAAGGTCATTCAAGTGCTGCACCTGTTGATCAGAGCCTGGCTCTACTGTGGAATGTAATTAGGAATGTAATTTAGCCTAACCTTATTCATACCTAATCCAATTTGAAGCATAAATGTTGTATTCAAGTGTAAGTTGACAATAAGATCATAAAATTCGCAGATGACACAACAGTAATGGGACTCATCAGCGGAGATGACGAATCAATGTACAGGGAGGAAGTGAAACAACTAGTGGACTGTTGTCCCTTCTCGAGCTTTCCTTCCCATTAATTCATAGATACATAGAAAATAGGTGCAGGAGTAGGCCATTCAATATGATCATGGCCCTTCCAACTGGTTATCCAACTCAGTATCCCGTACCTGCCTTATCTCCATACCCCCTGACCCCTTTAGCCACAAGGGCCACATCTAACTCCCTCTTAAATATAGCCAATGAACTGGCCTCAACTACCTTCTGTGGCAGAGAGTTCCAGAGATTCACCACTCTCTGTGTAAAAAATGTTTTTCTCATCTCGACCTTAAAGGATTTCCCCCTTATCCTTAAGCTGTGACCCCTTGTCCTGGACTTCCCCAACATCGGGAACAATTTTCCTGCATATTGCCTGTCCAACCCCTTAAGAATTTTGTAAGTTTCTATAAGATCCCCCCTCAATCTTCTAAATTCTAGCGAGTACAAGCCGAGTCTATCCAGTCTTTCTTCATATGAAAGTCCTGCCATCCCAGGAATCAGTCTGGTGAACCTTCTCTGCACTCCCTCTATGGCAAGAATGACTTTCCTCAGATTTGGAGATGTAAAATTCGAGAATCTTTTGTAATTTTTCCTGTATCCACTTCCCCTTCAACTCAATCTTTATACTCCCAATTTGTCAACCCCCCCCCCCCCCACCACTATTTAGTTTAAACCCACTATTTAATTTTCATTCTCCCAGCCCCCGCCCCAGTGCTTCTCCCAGCCCCTACCCCAGTGTCCCAGCCCCCACCCCAGTGCTTCTTTCATCCCCTACCCGTGTCCCACCCCCACCCCAGTGCTTCTTTCATCCCCTACCCCAGTGTCCCAGCCCCCACCCCAGTGTCCCATCCCCTACCCCAGTGTCCCAGCCCCCACCCGTGTCCCAGCCCCCACCAGTGTCCCAGCCCCCACCCCAGTGTCCCAGCCCCTACCCCAGTGTCCCAGCCCCCACCCGTGTCCCAGCCCCCACCCCAGTGTCCCAGCCCCTACCCCAGTGTCCCACCCCCACCCCAGCCCCTACCCCAGTGTCCCAGCCCCCACCCGTGTCCCAGCCCCCACCCGTGTCCCAGCCCCCACCCCAGTGTCCCAGCCCCCACCCCAGTGTCCCAGCCCCTACCCCAGTGTCCCAGCCCCCACCCGTGTCCCAGCCCCCACCCGTGTCCCAGCCCCTACCCCAGTGTCCCAGCCCCCACCCGTGTCCCAGCCCCCACCCGTGTCCCAGCCCCTACCCCAGTGTCCCAGCCCCCACCCCAGTGTCCCAGCCCCCACCCGTGTCCCAGCCCCCACCCGTGTCCCAGCCCCCACCCGTGTCCCAGCCCCCACCCGTGTCCCAGCCCCCACCCCAGTGTCCCAGCCCCCACCCGTGTCCCAGCCCCCACCCCAGTGTCCCAGCCC